>NW_027139655.1:1800000-2100000 GCF_035084215.1 Heptranchias perlo | reverse complement strand
TTAACTCTGTTTCTCTCTCCACAGATGCTGCCTGACCCGCTGAGGGTTTCCAGCATTTTCTGTGTTATCAGAGTATCACTTCCCTCATCACCTAACTACACTCATCCACTCGATGTCGCCTTGTGGTGCAAACAGTCTCCTTCCGCACAGCCAGGTGTTCTGCTTTAGGCATTAATTATAACTATAACTTTTGAACTTGTTGGTTAAAACATATGGCCTTGCCCATTGACCAAAAAGCAGAATGGTGTTTATCTCTCACCAGTACAGCCCTTTCCCGCTGCGTCAGTATGGAATGATACGTAGCAATCATACAGATGTCACACCTCTCCTGCTTCCCTGTGAAGCTGGTAAGACGAATAGCACACAATGCTATCTGATACACATACTCACCAACTCTGAATGATTTAAAGGCCTTGTTATGATTGTCAGAGAATTGTTTATATCAAAAGGACAATTAACTTACGAGTATTATGATATCAGCTGCAATCCAAGAGTTTCTGGACTTCAGAATCTACTAGTCTCTATGTTAAACATATGCATGCATATAAAATGAAGCAAATCTGTCTTATGATTGTAATTTCATTCTCCCAACAGAGATTTATACTTCCTTACTTAAGAGGCAAAAGCTAAAGGTTAATATTACTTCAATATAAAGACTAACTCTTTCCTTACAATCCAGATACCCCAAACTAATATAACACCTCAAACTGATCGAGTTTCTCAAACTAAAATAGTACCTCAAACTAATACAGTACCTCAAACGTATCGAGAACCTGAAACTAATATAATACCTCAAGCTAATACATCGTCTCATACTGATACAGTACCTCAAACAAATACAACACCTTAAACTAATACAAACCGATACAGAACCTGAAACTAATATAATACCTCAAACTAATACAGCATCTTAATCTAATTCAGTAGCTCAAACTAATAAAGTACCTCAAACGATAAAGAACCTGAAACTAATATAGTACCTCAAACTTATACATCATCTCAAACTAATAAATACCTCAAACCGATACAGAGCCTGAAACTAATCGAATACCTCAAACTAATACAGCATCTCAAACTAATACAGTATCTCAAACTAATAAAGTACCTCAAACTAATACAGTACCTCAAACTAATACAGTACCTCAAACTAATACAGTACCTCAATCGAATGCAAAACCTTAATCTAACACAGCACCTCAAACTGACACAGATTCTGAAAATTATATAACACCACAAACTACTACAACACCTCAAACTAATACAACACCTCAAACTAATACAGCACCTCACACTAATAGAGCACCTCAAACTAATACAGCACATCAAACTAATACAGCACCTCACACTAATACAGCACCTCAAACTGATACAGCACATCAAATTGATACAGCACCTCAAGCTAATACAGTACCTCGAACTAATATATTACCTCAAATTAGTACAGCATCTTAAACTAACACAGCACTTCAAACTAACGCAGCACCTCAAACTAACACTGTACCTCGAATTAATACAGTGCCTCAAACAAATACAGTACCTCAAACGAATACAGTACCTCAAGCTAATACCGTATCTCGAATTAATACAGTACCTCAAACAAATACAGCACCTCAAACTAATAGTGTTCCTAAAACAAATACAGCACCTCAAACTAATAGTGTTCCTCAAACAAATACAGCACCTCAAACTAATAGTGTACCTCAAACAAATACAACACCTCAAACTAATAGTGTTCCTCAAACAAATACAGCACCTCAAACTAATACAGTACCTCGTAATAATACTGTACCTCAAACAAATACAGCACCTCAAACTAATAGTGTTCCTAAAACAAATACAGGACCTCAAACTAATAATGTACCTCAAACAAATACAGCACCTCAAACTAATAGTGTTCCTCAAACTAATACAGCACCTTAAACTAATAGTGTGCCTCAAACAAATACAGCACCTCAAACTAATCGTGTTCCTCAAACTAATACAGCACCTCAAATTAAAAGTGCTCCTCAAACAAATACAGCACCTCAAACTAATAGTGTTCCTCAAACAAATACAGCACCTCAAACTAATAATGTACCTCAAACAAATACAGCACCTCAAACTAATAGTGTTCCTCAAACTAATCCAGCACCTCAAACTAATAGTGTTCTTCAAACAAATACAGCACCTCAAACTAATAGTGTTCCTCAAACTAATCCAGCACCTCAAACTAATAGTGTACCTCAAACAAATACAGCACCTCAAACTAATAGTGTTCCTCAAACTAATCCAGCACCTCAAACTAATAGTGTTCCTCAAACAAATACAGCACCTCAAACTAATAGTGTTCCTCAAACTAATCCTGCACCTCAAACTAATAGTGTTCCTCAAACTAATCCAGCACCTCAAACCAATAGTGTTCTTCAAACAAATACAGCACCTCAAACTAATAGTGTTCCTAAAACAAATACAGCACCTCAAACTGATCGTGTTCCTCAAACTAATCCAGCACCTCGAAATAATAGTGTTCCTCAAACAAATACAGCACCTCAAACTAATATTGTTCCTAAAACAAATAGAGTACCTCAAACTAATAGTGTTCCTAAAACAAATACAGCACCTCAAACTAATAGTGTTCCTCAAACAAATACAGCACCTCAAACTAATAGTGTTCCTCAAACAAATACAGCACCTCAAACTAATCGTGTTCCTCAAACAAATACAGCAGCTCAAACTAATCGTGTTCCTCAAACAAATACAGCACCTCAAACTAATAGTGTTACTCAAACAAATACAGCACCTCAAACTAATAGTGTTCCTCAAACAAATACAGCACCTCAAACTAATAGAGTTCCTCAAACTAATCCAGCACCTCAAATTAATAGTGTTCCTCAAACAAATACAGCACCTCAAACTAATAGTGTTCCTCAAACTAATCCAGCACCTCAAATTAATAGTGTTCCTCAAACAAATCCAGCACCTCAAACCAATAGTGTTCCTCAAACAAATACCTCACTTCAAACTAATAGTGTTCCTCAAACAATACAGCACCTCAAACTAATAGTTCAACTGAAACAAATACAGTACCCCAAAACTAACCATTAACTGAAATGTCAAAGTCCGACCAGGACAAGCAGGTTGACCTTGACAGGCGGCGGATCTGTTAAGAGGATATTAAGCTGCAGGAGAAAGTCCCGTTCAGGAGCTGCAATTGTATTCAATTAATTTCGAGTCTTTTCTCAACATTAGAGCAGAGAAACACGTGGTGCGTAATATCACCGCAGGGCCTTCCATTGTCGGCATAATTCAGTGCAACATCCCCAGCACATTTCGTCTGAAGCTCATCACTAGATGCCTTTCAAGTAACCTTTGCTGATTTGTTGCAGTTCAGTTTGGGTTTGGATGGAGTTGTTTCTTTACCAGCATAGCTTTATTGGGGCGAGGGGTATTTGAGTTTGTACCGGGCAATCTGTAGCTGTCCATTGCTAATTGATCTTCAATTGACACAATACATTTCAATTAAACTATCACAAAAAGACGGACTATTCCTGCACCCACTCCCCGCCCCCCCTCCAATGTTCCTACTTACTCCATTTCTCCATCGCTGCTTCTGCCAATCTCTCACTCTGTCTCTAATTATAAATCTGTCTATCGTGCTCTCTTTCTCCGAATTTTATGTTTCTTTATCTCTTTCAACTATATCCATTGTTATTTTCACCTTATTAAAAATCAATATCAATCTCCTTCGACCGATTCGAATGTATCATTGTATCTCCACTGCTTTAAATGTATTTTTTCTATCTATCTATCTTTCTATCCATCTACCTCTCCATTCATCTATCTCTCTATCTATATATCTCTCTATCCATCTATCTCTCTATCCATCTGCCTATCTATCTATCTTTCTATCTATATATCTCTTTATCCATCTATCTATCCATCCATCTGTTTAACTATCTACCTATCTATCTATCTCTCTATCTATCTATCTATCTATCTATTCATCTATCTCACTATCTATCTATCTCTCTATCTCTCTATCCATCTATCTAATTATCCATCTGTCTCTCTATCCATCTACCTATCTATTTATCTTTCTATCTATATATCTCTCTATCCATCTATCTATCCATCCATCTATCTATATATCTCTCTATCCAACTCTCTCTATCTATACATCTCTCTAGCCATCTATCTATATGTAGACTTACCTATCTATCGATCTCTATCTATCCATCTATCTATCTATATAGCTATCTATCTGTTTACCTTTATCTCCCTATGTCTCTATATCTGTTTCTCACTCCACCTGTTTATTGCTCTGTTGTTGTTTCTCTATCGCTTTCTGACTCTCCTTCTTCATTACTCAAGTTTATCAAATAGCTTTCTAATCTTTATCAAAAAAATGCAATATTAAAGCATGAGGTAAATTAGCAAATTACAAGGTGGGGTGGACTCAGTATGTTGGTCTGTGAAGACGTCACCGAGCCCTCTTCCTCCTTCAGTCTGCTGAGCACAGAGGTCTCCCTGAGCAGCTTCTGGAAGAAGAAGCGCGAGCACTTCTCGTCCTGCTCCACGGAGCGGACTCTGGAACGAAAGATAATCTTTGAGGTCCCTTTAACTGGATGGATCACACCGTGAGATCACAAGGTGAGGCCCCTTTAACTGGACGGTTCACAGCATGAGATCACAGGATGAGGCCCCCTGAAGTGGACGGTTCACACCGTGAGATCACAGCATGAGGCCCCTTTAACTGGACGGTTCATACCGTGAGATACGGTCTGTATTGTACTGTATTGCTTCGAAATTGTGAAATTTAGTTTTAACTCTGTGTATTCTTAAAATTTATGCAGTAATATATGTTTTGTAATAAAAAAAATTCGCAGAAACTTTCGAATCAAACGGGTATCGACCCTCCACACGTTATCCATTGCTCCACTGGCCCAGTTTTCAAAAAGCATGCAGTCACTCACTCCCACAGCGCTGGAGAATGAGCAGTTACCGAGTCAGTCTCGGTCATGCCCACGCGATTCCACGAGTCTGGAAGTGTCAAAAGGTGCACGGTGAACAATCACCAAAGAGAGAGACATAAGCTGCTTCCTTTCGATCGCTCAGCTTGTCGAGCGGAGGACTATAGTACAATTAACAGATCAAAGTTTGCTGGTTCGAAGTAATAAACGTGCTTTTGGAGTAAGTAGTTAAAGCCATTCTCTTAACTTTACATGCAGCCTATAGCTTAACATGTTGGCGCTGAGGCACAGGAGACCACTTTTCCTTTGTCAAACCCGAAAGCTTTCTGTGTCTGTCAGAACACGGCTGTTTTGTTTGAGCATTTGCCTCTGCTCACCAGCAGGGAGTGCCTTTGAGCAACAACACTTCAAACCGCTTTCAGGCAAAACAGTCTTCGATCAGTCAGACAGACAGGGCTCTCGCTGCTCCCTCAACTCGGGGCCGCTGTTCCTTTCCTGAGATCTCATCTACCTTCCGCAGGCTCGGGCTCTTCTCAGCATCATTCATGATTACTGTGGCTTCCCGTTCTGCTGTTGCTCACTTGCTTATGCTCGATACCACCGATTGGAGCAAAGTATTGATTGTCGTCAGGGAGGGGGCCAACCCAAGGCAAGATTTCTCTGCTGATCGTGGAGCTGCTTGGAGGCGAGTGCGAAACAACTAGTGTGAAGAGCATTGAATAAAGGGGGCAGTAGCAACATGGATACAGAATCGGCTAAGGGACAAGAAACAGAGTTGTGGTGAACGGTTGTTTTTCGGACTGGAGGGAGGTGGACAGTGGTTTTCCCCAGGGGTCGGTGCTGTTACCACTTCTTTCCTTGATATATATTAATGACTTGAATTTGGGTGTACAGGGCACAATTTCCAAATTTGCAGATGACACCAAACTTGTAAGGGTAATGAACAGTGAGGAGGATAGTGATAGACTTCAAGAGAATATATGCAGACTGGTTGCATGGGCGGACACATGGCAAATGACACTTAACGAAGAAAAATGCGAATTGATGCATTTCGGTAGGAAGAACGAGAAGAGGCAACATAAACTAGAGGGCACAATTCTAACAGTGATACAGGAACAGAGAGATCTGGGGGTATATGTGCACATATCATTGAAAGTGGCGTGGAAGGTTGAGAAAGCGGTTAAAAAAGCATACGGGATCCTGGGCTTCATAAATAGATGCAGAGAGTACTAAAGTATGGAAGTCATGATGAACCTTTAGAAAACACTGGTTCAGCCACAACTGGAGTATTATGTCCACTTCTGGGCGCCGCACTTTAGGAAAGATATGAAGGCATTAAAGAGGGTGCAGAAGAGATTTACTAGAATGATTCCAGGGATGACGGACTTTAGTTACGTGGATAGACTGGAGAAGCTGGAGATTTGATCGAGATTTTCAAAACCATGAAGGGTTTAGAAAGAGTATATAGAGAGAAATCGTTCCCATTTGCAGAAGGGTGAAGGACCAGAGGACATAGATTTAAGGTGATTGGCAAAAGCACCAAAGATGAAATCAGGAAAAACGATGGGAGGGGGAGTGGGACCAGCTGGATTGCTCTTGCATAGAGCTGGTGTGGTCTTGATGGGCCGAATGGCCTCCTTCCGTGCTGTGTTCGTTCCATGATTCAAGTCGAATGCTCGCTGAGCAGGTGAGAGATAGCAAGATAGATTCTTGCATTCTCCACTCACCTTTTGACTTGGGTCAATTGTCCAGAAACAAAAGTGGCGTCAGTTTTCAGCGAGCCCATGGTCCATGTACTTCTTAAGCTTCACTGCTTGCTACAGTACAGAGAGGTCAAGTGGCAGCAAATCTTTTGGTGTGCTGCAGGAAGAAAAAAATATTGATTTTGGTCTTGAGCAAAGATGGGAAAAAAAAAAGCTTAATGATGCCTTCTCTGAGGATTGAACTCAGGACCTTCAGATTATGAGACTGACGCGCTGCCAACTGCGCTAAGAAGGCACTTGATGTATAATGATCCAGGCAGCACTATCAAGTAGGACAGTTTGCAAGGTGTAAAATCATAAACTAATCGGCAGTTTGCAAAAACTCTCCATCCAGGTGGAAATCGAACCAACAATCTTCTGAATTTTGGTCAGACACGTTCCCCATTGCTCGACTGGCCAAAGGTGTGTCGAGTAAGTCGGAGCTCACACTCTCACAGCGCTGCGGTATGAGCAGGTACCGAGTCAGTCTCGGTCATGCCCACGCGTCTCCACGAGTCCGGGAGTGTCAAAAGGCACACGGTGAACAATCACCAAAAAGAGGGACCTTTGCTGTTTCCCTTCGAGAGCTCAGCTGGTCGTGTGGAAAACTTGTAGAGATTAAAACTTGAAAGCAAAATCACTCTTAAATCGTTGGTTTAATTCTGGCTCAAAATAACGAACGTGCTTTTGGATTAAGCGGTATTGAGCTCAAGACCGCTCTCTTAACTTTACAGACTGTTTGCTGCTTAAAATGTTGGCGCTTTTCCTTTCTCAAACCTTGAAGCTGTTTTACTCGAGCATTTGCCTCTGCTCACCAGCAGGGAGTGCCTTTGAGCAACAACACGTCAAACCGGACATCACTTTCAGGCAAAAAAAGACTTCTGTCAGTCTTTCGGACAGGTCTCTCGCTGATCAAAGGAGTGCCTTTGAGCAGCAATGCTTTTTTATTTTCAAAATATACTTTATTTCATAAAATTTAAGGATACATAAAGTTCAGGGTAAAAGTCACAATTTCAATTCAAAACAATACAAAACAGATCGCACACACTATGATCCCATTATTTCAATACAATACACAGTACATGTCTTTAAATACATTCTGTATAATAAAAGGTGGGATGGCTTTACACGGTGCTCTTTCCCCATAGAGCCCTTGCATAGGCCGCACCGTGCCTCAGTGCATCCCGCAGCACATTCCCCTGGACCTTGGAGTGTGTCAGTCGGCAACACTCGCTCGTGGACCGCTCCTTGAGCTGGGAGACCAGAAGGTTTCGGGAGGACCAAAGGGCCTCCTTCACCAAGTTGATGGCCTTCCAGCAGCTGTTGATATCTGTCTCGGTGTCCGTCCCGGGGAACAGCCCATAGAGCACAGCGTCCTGTGTGACCGAGTTGTTGGGGGTGAATGGGGAAAGAGGCCTGCGCATTTCTCTCCACATATTCTGCGTGAAGGACCAATCCATCAGGAGACGGACGATGGTCTCATCCCCGTTGCAGCCTTGAAGGCAGCTCGAGGTGGTGCTGAGAATTTGTCCATGTTGGAATGCCCACACTTGGAGCGCGGATCTCACCACCCTCCAGACCACATCCTGGTGCCTGTTGGTCAGTTCCGGCGACGAGATGTTCTGCCAAATGGCATCGACCGTCTGGTCGGGGAACTGCCCGATCGGATTCATCCTCTCCTTTTCCTGCAGAACCCCCAGAACGTTCCTCGTGGACCACTGTCTGACGGCCTTGTGGTCGAAGTGGTTTCTCCTCAGGATCTTCTGCACCTGGGACAGGTAGGGTGGGGTGGTCGAGCTGGACGGGACGTCATCCGTCTCCTCGGCTAGCATGGCCAGACGCAGTTTTATCAATGTTTTGGACAGGTAGCAGCTCAGCACGTAGAGACATTTGATGTTTGTGTACCGGGGCTCTACACACACCCTGAGGCAGCCACACACAAAGCTGGCCATCAGGAAAAGGGCAGCATTGGTGACGCTTCTGTCCCCTTTGTTTGGAGGTTTGTACATGGTGTCCCTGTGGGCACGTTCTACCTTGGACCTCCAGACAAAGTGGAAGATAGCTCGGGTGACTGTGGTGACGGAGTTGTGGGGAATGGGCCAGCCCTGGGCCATGTAGAGCAACACCGCGAGTACCTCACACTTTATCACCAGGTTTCTGCCCGTTATTGAGAGAGACAGCGGCCCCCCAACATACCAAGCTTCTGTTTCGCTTTGGCGAACCGCTCCTCCCATTTCTTGATGGAGGCTTGGGCCCCCCTGAACCAGCTCGCAAGTACCATCAGTTCGTCAGACCTGACGGTGAAGGGGACAAAGGATCGGGTCTCCCACCTGCCATAGAACATGGCCTCACCCTTACTGTAGTTCACTCTGGACACCGAGGCCAGTTCGAAACGATCGCAGACGCCCATCAATCTGTGGACCGACTGCTGATCGGAGCAAAAGACAGTGACGTCATCCATGTACGGGCGGCCGTAATCTGAAAGCCTCCGCTGCCTGGGATCGTCATCCCCCTGATACTTGTGTCCTTCCTGACGGACGGGGTAAACGTCTCGATACCACATATGAACAAGACCACGGAGGGAAGACAACCCTGCCTGACTCCAAATCTGATCAGAAAACTCTCCGACTCCCGCTCATTGATTAGGACTGCGCAGTCAGGTCCAATTGAACATTTCCTCCCCAAAGCCCATTTTGGACAGCACGTCCATCATGTATGTGTGGGATATTCTGTCAAAGGCCTTGTCCAAGTCTAGGCTGATGAGGCAGGTGTTCACCCCCTTTCCGACATGGAGACGATCGTATACCAAGACAGTACCAGGCTATCAGAGACCTTCCTGCCGGGTACAGTACAGGTCTGATCCGGGTGGATCACCTGCTCCAGAGCGGACTCGAGCCTGTTGGCGATGGCCTTCGACAGAATCTTGTAGTTGACATTTAGCAAGGAAATGGGTCGCCAATTTTTGATTTCCCCCTCTCCCTCTTCTGCTTGTAGATGACAGTGATGATGCCTTTCCTCATGGACTCTGAAATGCTGCCTGTCAGAAGCATACCCCCGTACACATCCAGTAGCTCTGGGCCAATCTAATCCCACAGAGCCGAGTGCAACTCAACCGGTAAACCTTCGAGAAGAGTAGAACTCCCCGGAGTTCTACTCTTCTCGAAGGACCGGACGGCCTTTGTCAGCTTCTCCAAGGTCAATGTCCGATCGAGGCTCTCCCGCTCGCCGTCATCTAAGACCTCCGTAATAGAGGACAGGAAGGGTTGGGAGGCCATGGTGTCTCTGAGCTTTGCGTCAGACAGCCCGGCATATAAAGATTTGCTGATCCTCAGTATGTCGGTCTGTAAAGGCGTCACCGAGCCGTCTTCCTCCTTCAGGCTGCTGATCACCAGATGTCTCTCTGTGCAGCTTCTGGACGACGAAACGCGAACACTTCTCGCCCTGCTGCACGGAGTGGACTCGGGACCGAAAGGTGATCTTCGAGGCCTCGGAGGTGAAGATCGAGACTTGCTGGCCCTTCAACTCCCTGAGTTCCTCCCCTACATCGATCCCCATCGACTGCAGCTGGAGCAGATCCTGCATGCTTTTCTGGATCTGGGACAATTTCCTCTGTCTCTCTCTCGTCCCTTTAACTGGACGGGTCAAACCGTGAGGTCAGAGGGTGAAGCCTCTTGAACCGGACGGGTCACACGGTGAGATCTCAGGGTGAGACTGCTTTAACTGGATGGGTCACACCGTGAGATCACGGGGTGAAGTCCCTTTAACTGGACGAGTCACTACGTCAGATCTCAGGGTGAGGTCCATTTAACTGGACGAGTTACAATGTTAGATCGCAGGGTGAGGCCCCTTTAACTGAATGTGTCACACCGTGAGATCATGAGGTGAAGTCCCTTTAGCTGGATGTGTCACAACGTTAGATCTCAGGATGAGGCCCCTTTAACCGGACGGGTCACACCGTGAGATGACAGGGTGATGCCCCTTTAAATGGACAGGTCACACCGAGCGATATTGGGGTAAGGCTATGTGATTCCAGGTGGTATTTCCTAGCTCGGCTAATTTAAATATGTGAGGTGACGAGAGTGTTGGAGAAATGAAGGCTTGAGATGGCAGAAGCACAGGGTCTCAGCAGCAGTGGGACCAGGACTGTACTTTGTAACTGGTGCAGGGAAACAGCAGTGGGAACGGAAATCACAAAATCACAAGAGACTTAGAGGTCCATGTGTATAGATCATTAAAATATTATGGACAGGTACAGAAAATAATCAATAAAGGATAATGGGATGCTGGCCTTTATATATAGAGGACCAGAATACAATGGGGTAGAAGTTATACTACAAATATACAAAGCCCTGATTAGACCACACCTGGAGTACTGTGTTCAGTTGTGGGTACTACACTTTAGGAAGGTCACATTGGCCTTGGGAGTGCAACGCAGATTTACTAGAATGTTACCTGGACACTGAGTGGGGAAATTGGATAGGACCTGTTTTTGGGCGGGAGCAGCACGATCCGCTATTACCCCGTGCCCAATGGGCCCTGCGCAGGCAGGACGAGATTTTCGTCAGCCCTGAGGACTCACCTGCAATCTGCGTTGGCAATCAGCGTTGAACGAGGATTCCATGCAATTCGCATTTTCCACCAGCAGGGGGAAGCGCCTATCTCTTAAAGGCAGGCTGTCTGTTATAAATCTCTTAAAGGTAGCCAGTACCTGTTATTTGCTGAATATAACAGACTGCTGTCTGCACGGAGTCTGAACGGAGATCAGACATCGCACATGTAAAGCACAGATGCAGGTCCCATCCCTATTTTAAAATACTGATGAGTTAATTTAAAATATTGAATTAAGGTTGCACACCAGTAAATCCCACATCCTCCAATCTGCAGGCCAGACCTCACCAGTCTGCTGGCCTGAGACTCCGTGCACCAAGGTTCTCTGCTGATGCACCAGAGGCCTTGGTATAAGAGGTGGACTGAAGGAGGGACATCCTATATCCGAAGTGGGCAGGAGGTCCTTCAGGCATACACCCAAAAGGTAGTGGGAGGCAGTCGGGGATGAGGTCAATGCCAGGTGCTCAGTATCATGAACATGGATGCAGTACAGGAAGAAATTCAATGCTTTGACATGTGTGGTCAAGGTGAGTGAGGTCAACTGTCAAGTAGCGCCTCCAACCAACTACACCACCAGCCGCACCCATTGCTCCACGCACTACACCCCCCATCACCCACATAGCAACAAACTCTTTCTTTCAGTAATCAACCCTCTCACCATTACACATTATCACCGTTACAACTCACAGGCCACACACACTGGCAGCTATTCAAACATGATAGTAACATCACCCAGACACACATGGCGCTTTCTTTCAGGAGAAGCTGACACTAATCAGGAGGCAGCAAGTGGCGGTGTCATTTTGCCCCTCGAGCCTTTTCCACCATTCGATCAGATCAGGGTGGACCTGTGACCTAACTCAATATACCCACCTTAGCACCATATCCCTTAATACCCTTGGTTCACAGAAATCCATCAATCTCAGATTTAGAATTCTCGATTGAGCTAACATCAACTGCCGTTTGCAGAACTGCGTTCCAAACTTCTCCCACCCTTTGTGCGTGGAAGTATTTGCTAACTTCACTCCTGCACGTCCCGGCTCGAAATATTAGGCTAAGTCACCGCGTCCGAGCTGAGGTAATAAATGAGTTCTTTGCATTTGTCGTTACCAAGGAAGAAGATGCTGCCAAGTCACAGAAACAAGGGAGGTAGTTCAGATCCAGGATAGGCTAAAAATTGATCGAGGAACTACTGGAAAGGCTGGCTGTACTTAAATAAATAAGTCACCCGGTCCGGCTGGGATGTAACCAAGATTGCTGAGGGAAGTAAGGGTGGAAATTGCAGAGGTTCTGACCATAATCTTCCAATCATCCTTAGATATGGTGCTGGTGTCCGAGGACCGGAGAATTGCAAATGTTACACCCTTATTCAAAGAAGGTTGTAAGGATAAACCTGGCAAATACAGGCCAGTCAGTTTAACATCGGTGGTGGGGAAGCTTTTAGAAACGATAATCGGGACAACATTAACAGTTACTTGGACAAGTGTGGATTAATAAAGGAAAGACAGCACGAATTGGTTATGGGCAAATCGTGTTTAACTAACTTGACTGAGTTTTTTGATGAGGTAACAGAGGGTTGATGAGGGCAATGCAATTGATGTGTATGTGGACTTTTAAAAGTTGTTTGATAATGTTCCACATAATATGCTTGTCGGCAGAATTGAAGTGCAAGGATTAAAAGGGGCAGTGGGAGCATGGACATGAAATTGGCGAAGTGACAGTAAACAGAGAGTAGTAGTGAACGATTGTTTTTCTGACTTGAGGAAGTGTTCCCCAGAGGTCGGTATTAAGATCACTGTTTTTCTTGATATATATTAATGACTTGGAATTGGGTGTACAGGGCACAATTTCAAAAATTTGCAGATGGCTCAAAAATTGGAAGTGTTGTGAACAGTGAGGAGGATAGTGATGGACTTCAAGAGGACAAAGACAGGCTGGTGGAATGGGCGGACACGTGGCAGATGAAATTTTACGCAGAGAAGTGCGAAGTGACACATTTTGGCAGGAAGAAAGAGGAGAATCAATATAAGCTAAATGGTACAATTCTAAAGGAGATGCAGGAACAGTCAGACCTGGGGCTATATGTGCACAAATCGTTGAAGGTGGCAGGATAGTTTGAGAAATCGGTTAAAAAAGGATGTGGCGTCAAGGGCTTTATAAATACAGATATGGAGTACAAAAGCAAGGAAATTATGTTGAACCTTTATAAAACACTGGTTCGACCACAACTGGAATATTGTGTCCAATTCTGGGCACCACACTTTAGGAAGGATGTGAAGAAGATAGAGAGGGTGCAGAAAAGATTTACTACAATGGTTCCAGGGATGAGGGACTTCAGTTATATGGAGAGTCTGGAGAAGCTGAGGTTCTCCTTAGAGCAGAGAAGGTGAAGAGGTGATTTGATAGAAGCGTTCAAAATCATTTCATGTGATTGGCAAAATTACAAAAGGCGACATGAGGAAAAACTTTTTTTAAGCAGCGAGTTATTATGTTCTGGAATGAGCTGCCTGAAATGGTGGTGGACACAGATTCAACCATGGCTTTCAAAAATGTATTGTAAAAATACTTGAAGTGAAAAACTTTGCAGGGCTACGGGGTAGAGCGGGGGATTGGGGACAACTGGAATGCTCTTCAAAAGAGCCGGCACTGGCTCGATTGGCCGAATGGCCTC
Organism: Heptranchias perlo; assembly: GCF_035084215.1. NCBI lineage: Eukaryota > Metazoa > Chordata > Chondrichthyes > Hexanchiformes > Hexanchidae > Heptranchias > Heptranchias perlo. Next base: position 2,086,030 of record NW_027139655.1, on the reverse strand, counting down.
CTCCTGTGCTGCAACAATTCTATGATTCTCTGATTTTGAAGTGTAGTCACTGTGGTAATGTAGGAAATGCTGCAGCCAATTTGTACACAGCAAGATCCCACATACTGCAATGAGATGAATGACCAGAAAATCGGTCTTAGTGATGTTCGTTGAGGGATAAATATTGCCCAGAACACCGGGGATAACTCGCTTGCACTTTCTCGAATAATGCCGTGGGATCTTTTACATCTACCTGGGAAGGCAGATGGGGCTTCAGTTTAACGTCTCGTCTTCAAGGCGACATCCACAACTGTGCAGCACTTCCTCAATGCTACCCCTTCAAAAGTACAGTGTCCATTCACTACTGACGCTCCGACAGTGCAGCACTTCCTCGATACTGCCCCTTCGACAGTACAGCGCTCCCTCAGTACTGACCATCTGACAGTGCTGCGTTGCCTCAGTACTGACCCACCGACAGTGCAGCACTCCCTCAGTACTGCCCGTCCGACAGTGCAGAACACCCTCCGTACTGACCCTCTGACAGTGCAGCGCACCGTCAATACTGCCCCTTCGACAGTACAGCGCTCCTTGCGTAATGATCCTTCGACAGTGGAGTGCTCCCTCAGTACTGACCCTCTGACAGTGCAACGTTGCCTAAGTACTGCCCCTCCGGCAGTGCAGCACTCCCTCACTACTGACCCTATCACAGTGTAGCATTCCTGCAGGACTGACCCTCTGACAGTGCAGCACTCCGTCCATACAGCTCATGCGACAATGCAGCCCTCCCTTAGTACTGACCCTGCGACAGTGCATCACTCCCTCAGTACTGACCCTCCGAGAGTACTGAGCTCCCTCAGTACTAATCCTCCATCAGTGCTGTGTTCCCTTAGTCCAGCACTCCATCAATACTGCCCCTCCGACAGTGCAGCACTCACTCAGTACTGACCCTCCGACAGTACAGTAATCCCTCACTACTGCCCCTCCGACAGTGCAGAACTCCCTCACTACTGACCCTCCGACAGTGCAGCACTCGCACAGGACTGACCCTCCGACAGTACAGAGCTCCCTCAGAATGGCATTGTCGTGTCTGCCCGGATTATGTGTACAAGTATCTGTAGTTGGACTTGCATTCACAACCTTCTAACTCAGAGGCGAGACTGCGACCACTGAGCCTCTTCTGACACCTGAAAGGGGGAGAGGGAGATGGAAGGGCTCAGGTTGTGCAATCTGCAACGTGGATATAGAATCATAGAATCATAGAATCATAGAAGTTACAACATGGAAACAGGCCCTTCGGCCCAACATGTCCATGTCGCACAGTTTATAACACTAAGCTAGTCCCAATTGTCTGCACTTGGCCTATATCCCTCCATACCCATCTTACCCATGTAACTGTCCAAATGCTTTTTAAAAGACAAGATTGTACCCGCCTTTACTACTGCCTCTGGCAGCTCGTTCCAGACACTCACCACCCTTTGAGTGAAAAAATTGCCCCTCTGGACCCTTTTGTTTCTCTCCCCTCCCACCTTAAATCTATGCCCCCTCGTTATAGACTCCCCTACCTTTGGGAAAAAAATTGACTATCTACCTTATCTATGGCTGTCAAAAGTAGGACAAATGGACTACGGATGCACAAGCGACCACAGGTGGAGGAGCAGAGTGTTTGGGAGGGGGTGTTGGACTGGAGGAGGTTATAGAGATAGAGAGGGGTGAGGCCCTCATGGAATAAATATGAGAAATAATAAAAATAAGCTACATGCTTAGGAGGATGGGATCCAATGCAGGTCAGTAAGGGCTTTGGTGATTGGCGATCCGCTCACTAATCAAAAAGCCTGCGATGGGGACGGAATCTGTGGCACGGATGTGGAGATTTTGGGGCCAAAGATCATGACTTCCCAATTTTTACCAGGAGGAAATTGTGGCTCATCTAAATCAGAATGTGGATCTGACAACACAAAGACATTGGAAGGGTCAAGAGAGGCGGTGGTTTTGTCAGCGTCCATCTGAAAGCTGGTCCGTGTCTGCGGACTGTGTCACCAAAGGGCAGCATGTAGATGAGGAAGAGGAGGGAACCAAGGATTGAACCTTTAGAAAGATCAGAGATAACGGTGATAGGGCGGGAAGAGAAGCTTCTCCTGGCTGTGATCAGATAGGTGAGTGGGACCAAGTGACGGTAGTCCCAGCAAAAGAGGCCAGTGTCCGATGAATGAGGAGGTGACGGGTGGTTTGTCTCCAGGTTTGGAGACGGGGAGGGGAGGAACATGGAGGAATTTAAACCCAAGGATGAGAATTTTAAATTTAAGGGATATGGAACTGGGAGCCAGTGAGGGTCAGTGAGGCCGAGCAGGACCTGGTGCTGGTTGGACACGGACTACACAGTTTTGGACGAGCTCACGTTTATAGAAGGTGGGTATTGGGTGGCCGGTCAGGAGTGCATTGGAGCAATGGAGTCTCGGGGGACAGAGCCATTGATGAGGGTTTCAATGGCAATGGGCTGAGGAAGGAATGGAGGCGGGTGAGGGAATCACGTGGCCTTTGTGATGGAGATCAAATCGGATCATGAACTCAGTTCGGTTTTACAGGGGAACAATTTTGCTGGAGCCGTTAACCAGTGTAGAATAAACGGGTAAACATCTGCAGTAAAATAGCGGAGAGAGGAATGTCAATGGGACACGTTCAGTGTCCGTCCCCTAATATCACCCACAGTCATTTCCAGGCTGCAATCCTCAACCTGCCCTTTAACTGTCCTCGTGTCAGAGACTCACAATTCATATTTTAACTGGGAAACTGCAGGAACAGAGTAAAACTGGTCTGCTTGTGTCCCTGGATTCAGTGCACACCGCAGAGAATCGGTAACATTTATAAATAAATCACCAGGACTGAACATTATCAATACAATTATATAAAAACTGTAAATGGAGCCGCTCAGTCTTGTACGAGAACAGATTGAAACTTTATTCCTGAGAGAGATCTGATTAAGATAATGACCTGGACTTTGAGATGTTTGTGTTTTATTCACCACATTATTTACATTGGAGTCAAAGCTGCTGATGTAATGTGTTTGTTAAACTGACTGTAACTAATAGCAATGATCAGGGGTAAAACCGTGTCAGTGGAGACTTATCCCCTGTATAAATCAGGGCTTGTTGGAATGGATAAGCTCAGTGTGCCTGCTGGAGCCTTGTTTTCCAGACCAACAGAAGTCAGTGCTTCTCATAGAAATGCATGATTTAGTGATTCCTCAGATACAACGCATTTATTATCCTGTTCTTGCAGCCGTTGGAGTTCCGGGTAAGCCGTTATCTGAGCTGTTATTTGTGTAAATCGCTGCTAACTTTGCTGCTGTGCTTGGCAAATTGTATTTTCTCCCTACGTGTTCCACGCAGTCGCCTGTACTGCACTATCGGTTGAGTGATGGAATGTGTTAAGTCTGCTCTTTCAGCACTGTAGCTGCTGCAATATATCCGTAATGATTTTTGTATATCCAGCCCTGCCATTGTTACTTGCTTATTCTCTGTACTGAATATATTTTGAATAATTGTATTTTGAATAATGGTATTTTGACACTAAGAATATCCCAACACTGGACAAACAGGGGGCTGTAGGGGGGGGAGGAGCTAAATACGATTAAAATTACGAAGGAATTTGGTACTCAGTAAATTAATGGGACTCAAGGCGGATAAATCCCCTGGACCTGATTGCTTGCATCCTAGGGTCTTGAAGGAAGTGGCAGCAGGGATTGTGGATGCTTTGGTAATAATTTTCCAAAATTCTCTGGACTCGGCAAAGGTCCCGGCAGGTTGGAAAACTGCCATTGTAACACCCTTATTTAAAAAGGGTAGTAGGCAGAAGGCTGGAAATTATACACCAGTTAGCTTAACATCTGTGGTGGGTAAAATTTTGGAGTCTTTTGGATTGGTTTTGGATTGGTTATCTAACAGGAAGCAGAGAGTTGGGATAAATGGTTCATTCTCGGACTGGCAACCTGTAGCCAGTGGTGTTCCGCAGGGGTCGGTGCTGGGTCCCCAACTCTTTACAATCTATATTAACGATTTGGAGGAGGGGACCGAGTGTAACATATCAACGTTTGCAGATGATACAAAGATGGGAGGCAAAGTAGAGAGTGAGGAGGACATAAAAAACCTACAAGGGGATATAGACAGGCTGGGTGAGTGGGCGGAGATTTGGCAGATGCACTACAATATTGGAAAATGTGAGGTTATGCACTTTGGCAGGAAAAATCGGAGAGCAAGTTCTTATCTTAATGGCGAGCAACTGGAAAGTACTGCAGTACAAAGGGATCTGGGGGTCCTCGTGCAAGAAAATCAAAAAGTTAGTTTGCAGGTGCAGCAGGTGATCAAGAAGGCCAACGGAATGATGGTTTTTATTGCTAGGGGGATAGAATATAAAAACAGGGAGGTATTGCTGCAGTTATATAAGGTATTGGTGAGACCGCACCTGGAATACTGCACACAGTTTTGGTCTCCATACTTAAGAAAAGACATACTTGCTCTCGAGGCAGTACAAAGAAGGTTCACTCGGTTAATCCCGGGGATGAGGGGGTGGACATATCAGGAGAGGTTGAGTAGATTGGGACTCTACTCATTGGAGTTCAGAAGAATGAGAGGCGATCTTATTGAAACATATAAGATTGTGAAGGGGCTTGATCGGGTGGATGCGGTAAGGATGTTCCCAAGGATGGGTGAAACTAGAACTAGGGGGCATAATCTTAGAATCAGGTGCTGCTCTTTCAAAACTGAGATGAGGAGAAACTTCTTCACTCAGAGGGTAGTAGGTCTGTGGAATTTGCTGCCACAGGAAGCTGTGGAAGCTACATCATTAAATAAATTTAAAACAGAAATAGACAGTTTCCTATAAGTAAAGGGAATTAGGGGTTACGGGGACCGGGCAGGAAATTGGTCATGAATTTAGATTTGAGGTTAGGATCAGATCAGCCATGATCTTATTGAATGGCGGAGCAGGCTCGAGGGGCCGATTGGCCTGCTCCTGCTCCTATTTCTTATGTTCTTATGTTCTTATCGTATGTCCTTGACTTCTAAAACTTCGGTCTGAAGGAGTTACATTGTATCGGTCGTGATCTTTCTATATCCAACATTGGCATTGTTACTGGATTATTCTCTTTACTGAATGTATTGGAATCAGATGTCTGGCCTAAGAGATGGTATCAGACCATCAGGAACTTTTAATAGTTTCATGTTGTGGAACTAACCTGTCCTGGAATATCTTTTCATCAAAGTGTTTTCAGTGATTGATAATAAGACAGCTCAAGGTCTCAGTGATACAAGTGCATTGTCCTCCCTACCCAATAACATGCTTCAGTTTAACTGGGATTTCAATGTATTTATTGGTGATCACTTTTATGAAATATTATTTCATTGTGTGTGTATCTGACGCCGCTTCAGATGTCTGGTTACTGAACTGAGTTTGCTGCTGACACTTTCACATCTCCTTCTCTGATTAACTGTGGATGAATTCATTGTCTCACACTGAACTTGATTGTAAATTGAAATGTTTTGATGTTATGTTGTATAAGTTTGCATTGTCCCTGTTAGAATCAGGACACCTTCTATGTATCTGTATATTATAAGTGTGATTTTGGGGTTTTGTTAATTGAACAATCCCGCCATCTATCCCTTTACTTTATAGTTATAGGAGAAGGAATCTCAATTTTTGAGAGGTCTGTCTGGAAGAGGCTTTCGATTCTGTTTATTCCATGATTTGCAGATGAAGTGAACAGTGTAGGTGAACAGGTGGAGAATCTGATGATCTGTAGAAACATTAGACTATTGCACAGAGGCTTCACTATTTAACAAACCGACACTGAGAATAGGATCGGTGGATCACGGGGCTGGTGACCAGAATGCAGGCACAGGATGATAGGATTTAATCGGATATAAAACGGATTTGAGATAGAGAAGAGAGTGAGTGATAGAGAGGGCGAGTGAGAGGGAAAGCGAGAGGCTGTGGTGTGAATAATTCATCAGAATGAACTGCTGAAACTTCCAGCACAATTAAACAGAGAAAATGTGATTTGAAGGTGTTATTATGATGTGGTCAGATTGGGTGAGTTTTTATTGTGGGACTCGCTCCTCATGTTTGTATCCCTGTCAGGTCCTCGGTCTGTTTTTGTGAATGTTCCTTGTTTTCCAACTTAACACAAAACATAATTAAAATTTATTTCAAAAATAGCATCAGAAATTTCTTAATCGTAATGAATTATTCCGATGCTGTATTTTTAAAGCTCGGCTGAATTCAGTAAACAATGAGGTTGATTTTATTAATACGTACAAATGTAATTATATTTGAATGCACAAAGTAAATTTATTCAACACATTTTATACCGATACAGGTTCCCTGACATCAATAACCACAGAAATGAGCTGTTGAATGTATTTGTTGGATTGTGTTACTGGGACCAAGAGATTAGATTTCCTCTAACACTCTGCTGCATTCTCTCCGTGTGAAGCCCAGCCTCTCCCCCTATTGCATTGAATCCTCTGTCTCCTCATCCCTTACTTCAGTTGGTCCACTTTCCCAAACCTACGACTCCTGACTCCCCTCCAGCTCCTACATGTATTTTTCCTTGTCTCCCTCCCAATCTCACTCACTGGCTTAGTCTCCAGCTGCCTTTCCCGTTTCGTGCCAGCCCCTGTCGGCTCACTTAACCCAGAGCAACAAACCAGCTGCTCCTCCCCATGTCCCCTTAACTTCAAAACCCTTCGCTCTCTTTTCCCATGCATCTGGAGCCCATATCCGGCTTTAGTCCTCTGGATTCCCACTGTGTAATAATCCTGATCCTTCCCCTCCGGCACTGCTTCCTCACTCGGCCCTTCCAGTGGATCCAGTGCTCACTTGGTTCACTTTCTCTGTCCATCTCCCAATTCATTGTTGATCATTGTGTTTAAAAACGTCTCTCTGAAAACGCAGCCCAGGTCAATCAATCACTTTCCACCCTTCGATGCAGCAACAAAGCTGGAAATTTCACCCCAGATCCTCTTAAACTGCTGCTTTGGCTCCAGGTCTGATCAGTAATTTCTCTGCTTCATTTTCTCTCTCGTACAGTTAACTTGGTGGCGATTGTGATCCTGTCCCGAGGAAAGTGCGGTCTCTCCAAATGTATCAGTGTCTACCTGGTCGGAATGGCAGTGGCCGATCTCATGGTCGTTATCGCTGAGGTGATATTGAGCCAAATTAATGCAATGTATTTCCCAGTGTCATTCCTGCTCATTACTCCAGTGTATAGTTTCATTGCCTCCTTGAGTAATGCAGCCACAAATGTTTCTGTCTGGTTCACAGTCGCTTTCACCTTTGATCGATTTGTGGCCATTTGTTGTGAGAAGCTGAAAACTAATTATTGCACCGAGAGAACGATGGCTGTGGTTCTGGGAACAGTGAGTGTGCTGGGCTGTGCAGTGAGTGTCCCCTGGTACTTTACATTTAAACCTTACCATATAATCGATAATGTTCGCAGGGGTTGTGCGACAAAATCGAACTTCCGTGCTTCCCCCGCATGGGCCGCATTTGATATGTTTCGTCTCATTTTCACTCCTTGTGCCCCAGTCTGTCTGATTTTGCTGCTCAATGTTCTAACTGTCAGGCGTATTTTAGTGTCCAGTCGAGTCCGCAGGGGACTCCGGGGCCAGAGCAATGGAGAGAATCGCAAAGACCCAGAGATGGAGAACCGAAAGAAATCCATCATTTTACTCTTCAGTATATCGGGCAGTTTTATATTATTATGGTTGACAAAGGTTGTATTTAACATTTATGAGTGAATTGCAGACATGCGATATTACTACTCCTACACTGACACTGGTTATATCACACAAGAGACATCAGTTATGCTGCAGCTTCTCAGTTCCTGCACAAACACGTGTATTTATGTCCTGACCCAGACTAAATTCAGAGAGGAGCTGAAGAACGCGGTGAAATACCCATGCAATCTAATTGTTAAATTCGTGAAATCATAGAAAGAACTGAAGGGTTTCAAGCACTAGAAATAAATCCCATTTCACTCTCCATCCCCTACACTTCCCAGGGGACGGAAAATACATTGTATGTTAGCAGCTGAAAGCCATGAAATGATCATAAATCTGATTCTGACTAAATTTTTTTTGGTAATCTGACTTGTTGAGGCAGGATTTGCTCTGCTGAAGACACATGAATAATTGCTCACAATGGCGACTCCATAGAGCTCAGCTGGACTTCAACGAAATGGCTGGTGGGCAGTCATACAATCATAGAAAATAGGAGCAAGAGTAGGCCATTCGGCCTTTCGGGACTGCTCCATTATTCAAAATGATCATGGCTAATCATCGAACTCAGTATCCTGTTCCCGCTTTTCCCCATATCCCTTGATCCCTTTAGTATTAAGAAATATATCTATCTCCCTCTTGAATACTTCTAATGCCTTGTCCTCCACTGACTTCTGTGATAGAGAACTCCACAGGTTCACCACCCTCTGAGTGAAGACATTTCTCCTCATCTCGTTTCTAAATGGCATACTCCGTGTCCTGAGACTGTGATGCCGGGTTCTGGATTCCTCAGCCATCGGGAACATCCTCCCTGTATCTAGTCTGTCTAACTCTGTTCGAATTTTATATATTTCGATGTGATCACCTCTCATTCTTCTAAACTCGAGTGACCCAATCTCTCCTCATAAGTCAGTCCTGCCATTCCAGAAATCAGTCTGGTAAACCTTCGTTGCACTAGAACATAAGAACATAAGAAATAGGAGCAGGAGTAGGCCAATCGGCCCCTCGAACCTGCTCCGCCATTCAATAAGTTCATGGCTGATCTGATCCTAACCTCAAATCTAAATTCATGTCCAATTTCCTGTCCGCTCCCCGTAACCCCTAATTCCCTTTACTTTTAGGAAACTGTATATTTCTGTTTTAAATTTATTTAATGATGAAGCTTCCACAGCTTCCTGGGGCAGCAAATTCCACAGACCTACTACCCTCTGAGTGAAGACGTTTCTCCTCATCTCAGTTTTGAAAGAGCAGCCCCTTATTCTAAGATTATGCCCCCTAGTTCTAGTTTCACCCATCCTTGGGAACATGCTTATCGCATCCACCCGATCAAGCCCCTTCATAATCTTATATGTTTCAATAAGATCGCCTCTCATTCTTCTGAACTCCAATGAGCAGAGTCCCAATCTACTCAACCTCTCCTCATACGTCCGCCCCCTCATCACCGGGATTAACCGAGTGAACCTTCTTTGTGCTGCCTCGAGAGCAAGTATGTATTTTCTTAAGTATGGAGACCAAAACTGTATGCAGTATTCCAGGTGCGGTCTCACCAATACCTTATATAACTGCAGCAATACCTCCTTGTTTTTATACTCTATCCCCCATCAATAAAAGCCAACATTCCGTTGGCCTTCTTGATCACCGGCTGCATCTGCATACTAACTTTTTGATTTTCTTGCACTAGGACCCCCAGATCCCTTTGTACTGCAATACTTTCCAGTTTCTCGCCATTAAGGTAATAACTTGCTCTCTGATTTTCCCTGCCAAAGTGCATAACCTCACATTTTCCAATACTGTATTTCATCTGCCAAATCTCCGCCCACTCACCCAGCCTGTCTGTATCCCCTTGTAGGTTTTTTATGTCCTCCTCACTCGCTACTTTCCCTCCCACCTTTGTATCATCTGCAAACTTTAATATGTTACACTCGGTCCCCTCCTCCAAATCGCTAATATAGATTGTAAAGAGTTGGGGACCCAGCAACGACCCCTGCGGAACACCACTGGCAACTGGTGGGTAAATCCCCTGGATTCAGTCCCCGCCTTGAGTCCCATTAATTTACTGAGTACCTCCATGGCAAGGAAATCCTTCCTCAGATAAGGAGACCAAAACGGCACACAATACTCCAGATGTGGTCTCACCAAGGCCTTATACAACTTCAGTTAGACATCCCTGTTCCTGTACTCAAATCTTCTTGCAATAAACGCCAACATACCATTCGCCTTCCTAGCTGCTTGCTGCACCTGAATGCTCGCTTTCAGCGACTGGTGTTCAAGGGCACCCAGGTCTCGTTGCACCGCCCCCGCCTTTTCCCAACCTATCAACATTCAGATAATAATCTGCCTTTCTGTTTTTCCAACCAAAGTGGAAAAACTCGCATTTACCCTCGTTATACTGCATCTGCCATGTTCTTGCCCACTCACCCAACTTGTCTGAATCACATCGGAGCCTCTTTGCATCCTCCTCACAGCTCTCATTCAACCCCAGCTTTTTGTCTTCTGCAAACTTGGAAATGTTACATTCACTTCCCTCATCCAAATCATTGAGATATATTGTGAATGACTGGGGCCCAAGCACTGATCCCTGCGGTACCCCACTCGTCACTGTCTGCCACCCGGCAAAAGAGCCGTTGATTCCTACTCTCTGTTTCCTGTCTGTCAACTAATTCTCAATCCATGCAAGTATATTCCCCCCAATCCCATGTGCTTCAATTTTGCACAATAACCTCTTGTGTGGGACCTTATCAAAAGCCTTCTGAAAATCCAAGTACACCACATCTACTGGTTCTCCCCTATCTATTCTACCAGTTGCCTCCTCAAACAAACTCCAGTAGATTTGTTAAGCATGATTTTCCTTTCATAAACCCATGCTGATTTGTCCAATCCCATTAATGCCTTCCAAATGTTCTGTTATCACATCCTTTATAATAGACTCCAGAATTTTCCATACTACTGATGTTAGGCTTACTGGTCTGTAATTCCCTGTTTTTTCTCTCCCTCCTTTTTTTAAATAGTGGGGTTACATTTGCCACCCACCAATCTGTAGGAACTGTTCCAAAGTTGGATAAAGCTGGTTATCAAAGTCACTGTTGTGGGCCTAATTAGAAAGTGTGCACTCCATATAAATGGATAGAGAAAGGGAGAGAGGGAGAGAGAGACAGAGAGAGATTCAGAAAGGTGGAAAGAGAGAGAGAGGAAGCGGGAGAGACCATGGGAGAGAAAGATAGAGGGAGGCAGTCAGAGAGGGATGGAGACATATGGCGAGAGAGCCAGAGAGAGACTGAAAGAGGGAGGTAGAGACAGAGAGAGAGAGACAGAGCCAGAGGCAGAGAGGGAGAAAAGGAGAGAGACGGGGCGAGAGAGACTGAGAGAGGGAGAGAGAGGCAGATAGAGAGATACAGAAGGAGAGAGAAGGAGGGAGAGACAGAGATAGAGAACGAGTGTGAGACAGAGAGAGAGAGAGACAGAGAGAGAGAGAAAAAGAGAGAGAGGGAGAGAGAGTGACTGAGGGACAGCCGGAGACAGAGAGTCAGCTGGAGAGAGAGACAGAGAGAGATATAGAGGGGAGATTGAGAGACAGAAAGAAAGAGTCAGACAAACAGACAGATAGCGAGAGGGGAAGGGAGAGAGAGAGTGAAAGAGAGAACGACAGAGAGAGGCCAAGATAGAGCAAGACAGTGGGAGAAACAGGCAGAGAGAGAGAAAACAGACATGGATGGAACGAGAGAGAGACACTGATAAAGAATTAAAAAGTGATAGAAACTGAGAGGTAAATAGACGGAAGAAATCAATTCAGTGTCACTAGAGACTGAGTGCGCGGCAAAGCAGGAGAGTGTAGGACATAAAAGACAGTAACAGAAAGAGAAAAAGTGGAATAGAAAGCATGGAGACGAATAGAAAACAGGAGAGAGGGAGAAATACAAAGATTAAAACAGAGATTGAAAGAAATTGAATGAAATACAGAAACAGGAGCAACGAAGAGATAGAGAAGTCAAATAGAAATAGAGAGAAAGAAGTCGACAGAAGCAGAGCTGGAGAGAGTGAGAAACAGACAGAATGGATCAAAGATAGATGAAAAGGATGAAGAAGGGGATGAGAGAAAGAAAGTGAAAAAGTACATACACGGCGAGTAACAAAGACTGAGATAGACAGAGGCAAACATAAAGAGAGAGAAGGATACAGAGACAGAGGTGGAAGTATAAAAAAGATCGAAAGAGAATGAGCGAGAGGGGCATGAATGCAGATTTAAAGGAAGACAGGGAAGGCAGAGAAAGGCGCAGAGAACAAACGCCAAGAGTAACAGATAGAAAAAGATAGAGACATGAACAGCGACAGAGACTGAAATTAAAGTGGAAATGACAACATAGAAAAACACAGACAATAAACAGAGATAAACGATATAACAGAGAACGGACACAATGAAAGGTGAACAAGCATATACAGTGAAAGGAGGGTAGAGACAAGAGTGAGAATAGAACACAGAAAGCATTAAATAAGCAAACAAACTGTGTGATCAGCCTGGAGTGTGTGAGAGTGCTGACCAGCAGAACAGCAGCAGATGAAGCAGGCCAGACACTTCATGTTTCTTCTGGAGTAACACTCTTGTGGATTTAATTTTGACATTTCTAAAGGTGATGCCTGGAGGCTGCACAATAAGGTCACTCAGTCTTGTGTACCTGACCCTGACCATTACTTACTGCAGGAGATTCCCAGCTGCTCTGTGTAGTTAAAATTCATCAGTTAAACTAACGCCTAAGACTAAATCGGCTTCAGCATGTCTGAAGGAAAGGGACTGTTAAAAGGTGGAAAGAATGTTAAAATGTTTCTTCATGACACTTCGTGACAGACCATACGGCAGAGGATATAAAGAATATACATTGCAATAAGAACGATTCCAGGAGGGCTAGAGGTCGTTTGAACACCTGCCGGCTTAACGTGGTTATGTTGTGGACACTGGGAGAAAACAAGTGAAGTGTCAATCAATCGTGGGTTGTATTTGTAGGAACCTATTGTTGCAAGTCACCGTCCCAAAGGTGTGATTTTCTGTTAAAAAGTATTTTAGATCGGGGCAGAAGTTGAGTGGGGAGAGACACAGATCCAACACGACTGCTCCAAACTCACATTTCGCTTCCTCGCAGCACCTGGAATCTTCCTGACTGTTCGCTATCTCCCGGCTTGATGCCTAGATGCTGGTTTACAGATTGCCTGTGAAGCACATGAACTGGCTGCAAGAGAAAGTCACGCTACACTACAACAGTATTCATCAAAATCTGGACAGGGTCCCGCAGCACGTTTCTGCTCTGTAACTGTTATAAATACTGTTATTGTTTCAGATTACAGAAAATATGAATAATGGAGAAATAAATCAAATCCCAGATCAGAACCACATTCCAATTGAGTCCAATTTCATTCTGATTTATTTAATAGAAGTTAGATTGACATTCTGTACAGGAAATGTTGCCACTGTTGTGAAGTAGGAATAACCAAATGTTAATCCATTCTTTTGCAGAAGTTCACATTTTGGTGTTTAATTCCCTAACTGAGTCAACAGCTTTGTGTTAAACACCAGCTAGTGTCAGTCTCATACAGTTTGTATCGTTAACTATAGTGCAACAGTGATGTAACAGGAAAGGAAATGAACCCTCTCCGTGTCTCTCACCACAACAAGCTCCGCCTTGCCCCTCAGTAAGATGGCTGCCTTACTGGTGGCCATTTTGTTTCAGGCTCAGAGCGGCCATTTTGATTAAGCTGCATGGCTGTCTTGCCCCCCACCCCCCACCCCCCACGTAAGATGGCTACCTTACTGCCTGTCATTTTGTTGAAGATCAGGGCTCTGCACTTTGCAGAACAATTAATACATTGTCAAATATAAATAAGAAATGCAATCTAATTTGATGCATTTACTTAAAATGTTTCATCATCTGTAAATTGCTGTGAACCATCATAAATATCTTTATTATTTTCTAAATGTGTAACGTGTACATTTGTGTTTTGCTCATGTAGAAGATGAGACAATTTTGCATGGTGATGAACCTCACAATTTAGTAGCATAATAACAACTGGAACATGGACAGTTTTTCTACAAACTAGCTATAATTTTACACAAGCCCTTTGATGCTTCATTAAATTGCATTAACCTGACTCCTTCTCCCTACTTTGCCTTCCTCTGGAATCCTAACGACCTAATCTAAATCACGTGTAGCCTCTATCATACAAAATGCATTCTCATAAAACATTAATACTGACTTTTTTATTCTTAATCTATTTTTCTGATTGTATTACACACTATTCTACACATGGGTACAGAGATTTAAATATAAAATAATTGTCCTCACGAAGGAGGGAGAGGAAGCATGGAGAGACGCTCTGAAACTGGGGAATAAACAAAAAAATTAAAAATATAAAAGAAAGGCAAGAAAAAGGAAATAACATTTGGGGAGAACCTGAAACTGACCACGGGCACTTCAGGAGAGAGACTGGGAATAAGCCACAGAGAAATTAAGAATGAACAGAGATTAATATGTAAATCACCTCAGGAAGAAGAGAGCGAATAAATTAGTACAAGATCTGATACTGGGAATCAGCAAAGATTTAAATCTAAAAATGACTTCTCGAGGGAAACAAGGAAAAACCCGGAGATCGGGTCTGAAAGTGGGAATACAGATTTAAACAGCAAAATCAGGGTAGCAGGTGGTGAGGGAAAACATGTAGAAAGGGACAAATACTGGGAATAAACAAGGACTTCAAAATAATACTCACCTCAGGGAGCAGATGTAGAATAATAGGGTGCAGGGGACTGCATGTGGAGATAAGAAGAGAATTATCCGTAAATATCACCTTGAAAGGGACAACATAAGAACATAAAAATTGCTGTCCAGGGTGCTCTTCATGCTCTACACCTGCTGCGTTGTCTTGCAAATGCGGTTCTTGGACTTCTACAACTGATCGGCCTTCTCCAGAATGTGGGAGGTGACTGTCTCCAGGGCCTGCACATTAGGTCTGTGCCACCATGTCTTAGTTCTGTTGAAGACTGGGGTCCTGAGATTTGGGACCTTGGGCTCTTCATCCAAGGGCAGTTGTTTCTCGGCCTCCCCAGGAGAGAAATAAAGAATTATTTCCAGCTCTTCCTGCTCACTCGTTCTCGGTGTTTCACCCTGTCATATACCCTCAGTCTCACTATAGACATCCTTTCGAGAGGGTGCATCTGGGCTGGTGATGGGAACGGTGAATCAGGTACAGCAATAGATGCTTCGGTGATACAAAGCTTACTGTCATATCCTTACTTTATTAAATGGTGGGAGACCTTACAATTAACAACAACTTGCATTTATATAACGCTTTTAACGTAATGAAACTTCCCAAGTTTCGAATCACTATTTCATTGTTTTCATTAAATGCACTCATTTCACTGAGATAAAGCTTTTTTCTTTAATGGGTCAACATTTTATCTTCCAATCTAGTACATTTTCGTGGTTTTTGGAATTTTTAAAAATCATTTTCAATAAATGTACTTATTTCATATTGTCAACTCAATTAAAACGTATCTGAATGTGTACCTAAACTGCATGGCTATGGACCGATTGGTGGAAAGTGGGATTAGGCTGGGTGGCTCATTTTCAGCTGGTGCGGACAGCCGGGCCGAATGGTCTCCTTCTGTGCCGTAAATTTACTGCGATTCTTTGATTCTAAGACGCGTCACAGGAAGATTATCAGATAAAATCGGAGGTCAGCAGCTTAGTGACTGGTTGGTGAGTGATACATTTTCTTGCTCTCTTAGCTAGGGGAGTGTTTTAAACTCGGGACCTATAACTTGCTAACACTTCATTCAATTATTAATTTAAGCTAGATTAATTAATTAATTCTTAAAATACCAAAACTAAACCAAGTGAATTGCTTGCATTAAAACTTTAATGAGGTAAATAAATAAAACAAGGTTAGGTAGAGATGGCAGGGCAGGTGATGTGCCGTATCTGCAGCATGTGGGAGATTGTGGAGAGCAGCGTGATCCCAGGGATCCACATCTGCAATAAGTGTCTGCAACTCGAATAACTTCGGCTCTGAGTTGTTGAGCTGGAGTCCGACGTGCAGACATTGCGATGCATCAGGGAGGGGGAGAGTTATCTGGACACTTTAACCCAGGAGGCAGTCACTCCCCTTAGATTAGGTAATGGTTTAGATTTGGTTTGTGGTCAGGGACAGGAGGATGTGACTGCAAGTCAGGCAGGTAAGGGGACCCCAGATGCAGTGGTGGAGGAGCCTCAGCCTTTGCTCTTGTCCAACAGGTAGGAGGTGCTTGTTACCTGTGTGGATGAGAACAGAGACTGCAGGGAGGAAGGGCAAATTGACCACGGCACCGTGATACAAGAGGCAATTCAAGTGGGGGAGGGGAGGGAAAATTAATGTGGGAGTGTTAGATGATAATCTATTCAGTGGGATAGATACTGTTCTCTGCAGCCGTGACCAGGAGTCCCGAAGGCTGTGTTGCCTGACGGTGCCAGGGCAAAGGGGCGGGTTTTCGTGGTCCACGTTGGTACCAGCACCATATCTAGAACTAGGGATGAGATTCTGCTGGGTGAGTTTGAGCAGCTTGGGTCCAAATGAATAAGAAGAACCTCAAAGATAATAATCTCTGGATTACTCCCTGAGCCACGCACAAATTGGCAAAGGGTCAAACAGATCAGAGAGTTAAATGCGTGGCTCAAAGAGTGGTGTGGGAGACAAAGGTTTCGATTTATGGGGCACTTGTCCCAGTCCTGAGAAAACAGGGAGCTGTTCCGTTGGGAAGGGCTCCACTTAAACAAGACTGGGACCAGTGTGCTGGCGAATTCAATAATTAGGGCGGTAGTTTGGGCATAAAAATAAAAAGAGAGGGGGAAGGTTCGAGTCAGATTAAATGTATAAATCTAAAGAGAAGAGTCAAGGCCAGAGTGCAGTGCAGCGATTTGGTAAAGCTAAGCAGAGTGTGTGAGGAAGAGACAGAGAGTGTAACGGGAATAGTACTTCAGTGAATAAGGTCAAATCAGGGGAAAATAGTAAAAAGTTAAAATTAAAGGTTCTTTATCTGAATGCATGAAGCATTCAGAACAAGATAGACGAATTAATGGCACAAAGAGATAAATAGGTTTGACCAAGTAACAGAGAAACATAGAAAATAGGAGCAGGAGTCGGCCATTCGGCCCTTGGACCCTGCTCCACAATTTAATATAATCCTGGCTGATCCTCTATCTCAAAAAAACATATTCCCGCTCTCTCCCCATACCGCTTGATGCCTTTTGTGTCTAGAAATCTATCTAGCTCCTTCTTAAATGTATTCAGTGACTTGTCCTCCACAGCCTTCTGTGGTAGAGAATTCCACAAGTTCACCACCATCTGAGTGAAGAAATTTCTCCTCATCTGAGTCCAAAATGTCGTACCCCGTATCCTGAGACTGTGACCCGTCGTTCTGGAACCCCAGCCAGAGGAAACTTCCTCCTTGCATCCAGTCTGTCTAGCGCTGTCAGAATTTCATACGTTTCAATAAGATCCCCTCTCATTCTTCTAAACTCTAGTGAACATAGGCCTAGTCGATTCAGTCTCTCCTCATACGACAGTGCTGCCAGCCCAGGGATCAGTCTGTTGAATCTTCGCTGCGTTCTGTCTATGACAAGTATATCCTTTCTTATGTATGGAGACCAAAACTGCACACAATACTCAAGGTGTGGTCTCACCAAGGCCCTGTATTACTGCAGTAAGACATCCTTGCTCCTGTACTTAAATCCTCTTGCAATAATGGCCAAAATACCATTTGCCTTCCTAACTGCTTTCAGTGACTGGTGTACAAGGACACCCACGTCCCTTTGTACATCAACATTTCCCAATCTATCTCCATTTAAATAATACTCTGCCTTTCTGTTTTCCCTTCCGAAGTGGTTAACTTCACATTTATCCACAGTATACTGCATCTGCCAAATATTTGCCCATTCACTCTACTTGTCTAAATCGCCTTGAAGCTTCTTTGCATCCTCCTCACAACTCATGATCCCACCGAGTTTTGTATCGTCAGCAAATTGGAAATATTACATTTGGTTCCCTCATCCAAATCATTTATATATATTGTGAATAGCTGCGGCCCAAGCACTAATCCCTGCGACACCCCGCTAGTCACTGCCTGCCACCCCGAAAAAGACCCATTTATTCCTACTCTCCGTTTTCTGTCTGTTAACCAATTTTCAATCCATGCCAGTATATTACCCCCAATCCAATGTGCTTTAATTTTGCACAATAACCTCTTACGTGGGACTTTATCAAAGGCCTTCTGAAAATCCAAATAAAACACATCTACTGGTTCTCCCTTATCTAGTCTATCAGTTACATCCTCAAAAAACTCCAGTAGGTTTGTTAAATATATTTTCCCTTTCATAAATCCATGTTGACTTTGTCTAATCCCGTTGATATTTTCTCAGTGTTCTGTTATCACATCCTTTATAATAGGCTCGAGCATTTTCCCCACTATTGATGTTAGGCCAGCCGGTCTGTATTTCGGAGCTAAAAGAGGTAAATTATGAGGACAGGTTGCATAGACTAAGCTTGTATTCCCCTGAAGAGAGAAGATTAAAGAGTGATCTAATGAGGTGTTTAAGATGATTAAAGGAGTTGGTAGGGTAGATAGAGAGAAACTATTTCCTCTGGTGAGGGAGTCCAGAACAAGTGAGCATAACCTTAAAATTGGAGCTAGGTCGTTCAGGGTGATGTCAGGAAACACTTCTTCACACTAAGGGTACTGGAAATCTGGAACTCTCTCCCACAAAAGTCTGTTGAGGCGGAGGGTCAATACGAAATTTTAAAAAATGAGATTGATAGATTTTTTTTTAGACAAGGGGATTAAGGATTAAGGAACCAAGGCAGGTACATGGTGTTAAGACACAGATCAGCCATGATCTAACTGAATGGCGGAACAGGCTCGTGGAGCTGAATGGTCTCCTCCTATTCGTATGTAAGAAGCTCGAGGGGCTGAATGGCATCCAGATCTTGTATAACAGTCTCAAAGGGCTGAATGACCTCCTCCTGTACCCGTGTAACAGGCTCGAGGAGCTTAATGGCCTCCTCATGTTCCTGTGTAACTGGTTTGAGGGGCTGAATGGCCTTCAGTTCCCAGATAACAGGATCGAGGAGCTGAATGGACTCCTCCTGTTGCTATCTGACAGACTTGAGTGATTTGTTGGCCTCCAGTTCCTCTATAATAGGCTCGAAAGGCTGAATGGCCTCCTCCTGTTCCTATGTGACATGCTTGATGGGCTGATCGGGCTCCAGTACTGTTGTAACTGGCTCGAGTGGCTGAATGGCCTTCTCCTTTTCCCGTGTAACCGGCATGAGGGGCTGAATGGCCTCCCTTAACTGTGCAACAGGCCCAAGGGGCTGAATGGCCTCCTCTGTTCCTGTCGACCAGCCGTGAGATACTTGCCGCAATTTCGTCCAAGATGGCTGCTGTAATTGCCGCCATTTTGCCCAAGATGGCCACCTTACTTGCTGATATTTTCTCCAAGCTGGCCGCCGTGGTTTCCACCATTTTGTCCAAAATGGCCGCCGTACTTGCCGACATTTGTGCCAGAGAGCCGCAAAACTTGTGACCATTTTGTCCAAGATGGCTGCCATATTTATCGTCACGCTGGTCTTGCTTAAATACACACATATATATATATATATATATATATATCATTAATTCAAGTTGTTGTTCTGGTAATAGTAGTTGTTGTGGTGGTGGACAAAATGTAAAGACTGCCACTCTAGGATCACTCTGGGGTGTCTGGGCGCTCTCTGGGGTCACTGGGTGCACCCTGAGTTCACTCTGGGTGACTGTGTGCAATCTTGGATCCCTGGGCGCACTCTGCGATTAATCCGGGGTGACAGCGTGCAATCTGGGATTCCTAGGTGCGCTCTGGGATCAATCCGGGATGACTGGATGCACTTTGGGATCCCTCTCGGCTGACTGGGTGCACACTGGGGCCATTGTGGGGTCACTGGGACATTCTGGGGTCACTATCGGATCACTGAGGACAACCTGTGCGGTATTTGCCGTCATTGTGTCCAACGTAACTGCCGTAGTTGCCGCCATTTTGTCCCAGTTGGCGGCCGTACATGCCGCCATTTTGGCCTTATTTAAATACATATATATATATATATACCATATATATATATATGAAATATGTATAATATAAATACAAGTTGTTGTTCTTGTAGTAGTAGTTGTTGTGGTGGTGGTCTAAATATAAAGTTGTATTAAAAACAGATAACTTTTTACGCTACACGTAACCCCACCAGCAAAAAAAAAGTTATCTGTTTTTAATACAACTGGACATTCTCTCTCTCTCTCTCTGCCTTTCGGGTCTCTTTCTCTCTCTGGCTTTGTGATCTGACCCAATGTGTATTCAGTATTCTGGTATGTACTGTTTTCCGTGGCTAACCTGTCTGAACACCAACGGCACCTTTGATTGGTGTGATCATGTCCCAGCCTAATATAAGATATGCGATTTGAGAACCTTCCATTCACTCACCTGACGAAGGAGATAATCTCCGAAAGCTTGTGATTTGCAAATAAAACTTTTGGACTACAACCTGGTGTTGTAAGATTCCTTACATTTGACAACCCCAGTCCATCACCGGCATCTCCACATCTTGAACCTCTGCAGCCCGTGTGGTGAAGGTTCTCCCACAGTGCTGTTCGGTAGGGAGTTCCAGGACTGGGTGCACTCTGGTGTACTGTGGAGTCACTGGGACATTCTGGGGTCACTGTGGTATCTGCACGGTATTTGCTGACATTTAGTCCTACATGGCAGCGTATTTGCCGCCATTTTGTCCAAGATGACTTCCAACTTGCTGACCTTTTCTCCAAGATGGCGGCCGTACTAACAGGCATTTTGTGCAAGACCACCGTAATTAAGGCAATTTTGTCCAGGATTGCCGCCGTACTTGTCGCCATTTTGTCCAAGATGACCGCTGTGCTTCCCGCCATTTTGTACAAGATGGTCGCCGTATTTGCTGCCATTTTGACCAAGTTGGCCTCCGTACTTGCCGCCATTTTGTTCAAGATGTCCGCCGTACTAGTTGCTATGTTGTCGACGATGGCATCCGTTCTTGCGTCTACAGTTTCAAAGTGCGCCGCTGTACTTGTGGCCATTTTGTCCAAAATGGCCGCCGTACTTGCCGCCAATTGGTCCAAGATGGCCGCCGTACTGGCCGCCATTTTGTCCAAGATGGCCTCCGTAAATGCCGCCATTTTGTCGAAAATTGTCGCCGTATTTGCCGCCTTTTTGTCCATGAAGGCCGCCATATTTGCCGCCATTTGTTCCATTTTGGCCGCCGTACTTGCCGCCATTTTGTCTAGGGTGGCCGCCGCACTTGCGTTCATTTTCTTGAAGATGGCTGCCGTACTTGCCACAATTTTGTCGATTATGGCCGCCGTACTTGCCGCCATTTTGTCCAAGGTTGCCTATGCACTTGCCACAAATTTGTCGAAGATGACCACTGTTCTTGTGGTTCTTTTTTCCAAGGTGGCAGACTTCCTTGCCACCATTTTTTCGAAGATGGCCGTACGTGCAGCCATTTTCTCCAAGGTGGCTGCCCTACATGCCGTAATTTTGTCCAAGATGTCCTACGTACTTGCCGCCAATTTATCCCAAGATGGCTGCTGTTCTTGCCTCCATTTTGTCCTAGATGGCTGACGTACTTGCTGCCAATTCGTCCAAGATGGCTGGTGTTCTTGCCGCCATTTAGTGCAAGATGGCCGCCACACTTGCGGCCACTTTGTCCAAGGTGGCCAACATACTTGTCGCAATTTTGTCCAAGATGGTGTCTATGCTTGCCACCATTTTGTCCAAGATGGCTGCCATTCTTGCCTCCATGCTGGCCGTGTGCAAATACACATATATATATATTATAAATTCAAGTTGCCGTGGTGGTAGTCTAAATATAAAGAATGCCACTCTGGGATCAATCTGGGGTGAGTGGGTGCAGTGTGGGATCACTAAGTGAACTCTGGGATCCCTGGGTGCACTCAGGAATCCCTGTCTGCACTTTCAGATCAATATGGCGTGACTGGGTGCACTCTGGGTTCCCTGGGTGCACCCTAGGATCACTCCGGGGTGACTGGGTGCCCTCTGGAATCCCAGGATGCGCTCTGGGATGACCCTCGGTTGACTGGTTGCATTCTGTGGTCACTGGGTTCACTCTGGATTCACTATAGGTTCACTGCGACATTCTGAGGTCACTGCGGTATCACTGGGGGCACTCTGCGCGGTACCTGCCGCCATTTCGACCAAGATGACTGCCGTACCATCGGCAATTTTGTCCAAGATGGCCACCGTACCAATACAAGTTGTTGTTGTTGCATTAGTCGTTGCTGTGGTGGTCTTAATATAAAGAATGTAATTCTGGAATACCTCCAGGGCGACCGATGCCGCCCCCAGTGGGGACGAACAGAGGTCTCCTTCCGTGGAGGGGACGGATGGAGGCCTCCCTCAGAGGGGACCGAACGAGTCCTCCTCCTGTGGAAAACCGACGAAGCCCTCGCCCAAATGGGACCAACCGAGTCCTCCTCCCGCAGAGTGGACTGACCGAGGCCGCCTCCAGAGGGAACCGACCGAGGCCTGCCCACAGGCTGCACTCAAATAAGGTCCACGTGAGTTCGGTCTGTTTATTGCCCTGGGCTTTAATTTCCTCTCTGGGTCCTGGTTTTGGGGCCTCGGTTTAACATGTTCCTGTTCGATTGTGACCGTTGTGATTTAATCAGGTTAAAGCCTGGGGTTAAAGTAGCCCGGCCTGCAATGTTATACAAACACGTGAACCCAGAGTGAGACAAACAGGGGCTGAGAGGAGATTAACGACAGAAACGTGAACCCCTGTACGGGCTTTGAGGGTTTGTTATAATTTCAAAATGATGCTTGTGTTTCGGGGAGATTCGACATCTTTGAGGGGAGAGCGGCCATTTGAGGGGTTTTGATGGAGTAAATAAGGAGAAATTGTTTCCAGTGGCAGAGGGTCGGTCACCAGAGGACACAGATTCAAAATAATTGTTAAAAGAGCCAGGGGTGACATGAGGAAGGATTATTTTTTTATGCAGCGAGTTGAAATGATCTGCAGTTGAGTGTCCGAAAGGGAGGTGGAAGCAAATTCAATAGTAACTTTCAAAAGTGAATTAGATAATTACTGGAAAAGAAAAATGTTTTGGCCACGGGGAAAGATCAGGTTAATGGGACCATCTGGTGAGCTTTTTAAAAGAGCCGACACCGGCACGATGGGCCGAATGGCTTCCTTTTGTGATGTATCATTCTGTGATTTTGCGACGGGTTCACGTCAGCCATTTTGCGACAGGTGCATGGCGGCCAATTTGTGTTGCATGTCGGGAGGCCATTTTGTGTTGCATGTCGGGAGGCCATTTTGTGGGGTCCCAGCTGAGCTCTTTTGCTCACAGTCCATCACATCATTTTGTGTGAACTGCACATCCAGCCTCCCGATTAAAACCCCCCACAAACACACAGACACACACAGTTCACCAGACCAAACAGTCACGTCTGCGATGCCGCTTGGAGGAGGAGGGATGGAATTTCCAGGGGCCTTTATTGAATATTTTAAAACACGAACACCATTTAAAAAGAAATAACGAGGTCAGGCCTGAGCTGAAGTAAGCGGTGGAATTTTATTAACACAGCACAGAGACAACAACTTACATTTATATTGCACCTTTGTAGCAGTACAACGTCACAGGGCGCTTCACAGGAGCGATTCATGTGACACCGAGCCACACAAGGAGTTATTAGGACAGGTGACCAAAAGCTTGGCCAAAGAGGTAGGTTTTAAGGAGAGTATTAAAGGAGGAGAGAGAGGCGGAGAGGTTTCGGGAGGGAATTCCAGAAATTAGGGCCTGGACAGCTAAAGGCACGGCCGCCAATGGTGGAGCAAAGGGAGTGGGGGATGTGCAAGAGGCCAGAATTGGAGGAGCGCAGAGATTTTGGAGGGTTGTAGAGTCACTTGTTGCAGAGTCCGACTCCTCACTGGGAGGGACACACACTGTACAGAGGGATACTTGTTACCCTGAACACTTCCTGTCTGCACATTGACCCAGTTATCATGTCCAATTTAACTACTTTCTGTAACTTTATTCCCCTCTGTTTAAGTTATCATTTTCATTTTTACAATCATCTGTGACGTTATTACTTCTATGATTCTATGAAGATCAGAGAACGAGAAATAACAAATAAAAACAGAGAATTAGGGAGAAACAGAAGGAGAGAGAGGTGGAAACCGATAGAGGGGGAGCAAGAGAAACAGACAGCTCATCCTCCCTCGAGAAAGCCATGGGGAGGGAAAGTGCAGACTGTTTCTATCGCGTTATAACTGCGGCTTAAAGTGCTCGCTTAGATCAGGCAGAGACTCTCTTTCTATAATGGGGGGAGGGGCTGCATCTGGAAATAGAGTCAGACACACACTATTTGATAACCAGGTATGACATTTGCTCTCCGTTTTTAGCAGATAACCAACAATGAATCATTTTTTGAATTTGATCCAGAAACATTGAGGTTTATTTAATGATGCCAATGGAGGATTGGATAACTTGAGGAGATACAGAGCTGTATCCTCTCCTCACTGGGCAGACTGATCCTGGGTTTGTACCTCCACAGATTCGGCTTTTCCCATCCTGTCTACTGTCACGATGCACTGGTTTAGTTCTCAGTCCTGAAACTGGGGTCTTCCCCGAGACCAGGTGCTGTCACTCTGAGATCTTCATGTACATTGTATCTTCAAACTGGTTCATATCTTGAGATCTGTAGCGTGGCTCATTCATACAGGTGGATTTAGATTTCATTCCATACTAGTGTTAGCTGTGGTTCAGTGGGAGCACAATCACTTCTGAACCAGAGGGTTGTGTGTTATTAGCCCGTTGGAACGCTGATATTCAGTGTCCCAACAAATACATGGTAAGGGGCCAGATGAACCTTTGACCCCTTCACCTTACCTGCTCACCAAGAACCGTCTGGGTTTAACCTCCCAGCCTATGTCTGGAAGTGAATGAAGCCTAATATTGCTCGCTGAACTGTGTTGCATCTCCCAGTTCAGAATGAATGAGTTCACCTCACCAACCATTAATTAGGATCCCCACAAGCTACTGAGTGAATGGATTCACGCTTTCTTACCAAATCTTCAAAGAAGTCAGTCAGCAAATCATGCACAACAATGGTTTATTGACTTGAAAATCATAATTATTATAATATAAACATTGAATACGCCAATGATAAGTACATATAAACAGTTGTAGACAGGGTCAAGTCGCAATTTTAATAACAAATAATCAATCAGCAGATAATTAACACAATGAATAACCGATTGTAAAAGCAGCTGAGAGTATTACCGTAATTTCACATTAGCTGGATCACTGATGATCACATTATAGTTCAGATCAGTATCTCACACGACTGCAGATTGGTGAGATGAATTTAAGATTCACAATCCAGATATCTGACAATTTAACCCCATTAGATCGCCAGCCTGGGGAACAGATTGAAAGAATAAATTCACCTCGGGCGTTAGAGCAAAACGGGCGACAGCGAATCGGCACCTCGTTTTCCACTCTGCTGATTCTATTTTCCATTTAACGCTGCGTTCCCTGATGAGATGTTAAATCAGGGCCCCCTTTGTTTCAGTGGATGTAAGAATGCAGCCCCACCCTGGGCCCTTCCTCTCTGTACATTGACCCAGTGTCCCACTGCAGCCCAGAATGAGCCCCACCCTGGGCCCTTCCTGTCTGTACATTGACCCAGTGTCCCACTGCAGCCCAGACTGAGCCCCACCCTGGGCCCTTCCTGTCTTTACATTGATCCAGTGTCCCACTGAAGCCCAGACTGAGCCCCCACCCTGGGCCCTTCCTGCCTGTACATTGACCCAGTGCTCCACTGCAGCCCAGACTGAGCCCCACCCTGGGCCCTTCCTGTCTGTACATTGATCCAGTGTCCCACTGCAGCCCAGACTGATCCCCACCCTGGGCCCTTCCTGTCTGTACATTGACCCAGTGTCCCACTGCAGCCCAGACTGAGTCCCACCATGGGCCCTTCCTGTCTGTACATTGACCCAGTGTTCCACTGCAGCCCAGACTGAGCCCCACCCTGGGCCCTTCCTGTCTGTACATTGATCCAGTGTCCCACTGCAGCACAGACTGAGCCCCACCCTGGGCCCTTCCTGTCTGTACATTGACCCAGTGTCCCACTGCAGCCCAGACTGAGCCCCACCCTGTGCCCTTCCTGTCTGTACATTGACCCAGTGCCCCATTGGTGACCATCCAGCCCCGGATATCGGGCAGAATCAGCGCTGTGGGACCGGGTGACCGAGTCTCGTGACCCTGTCGCTGGGCCTCTGACGTCACAATTTGAGACGACGCTCGCTCAGCTCGAGCGGGAAAACGTTAAAGGGCCGTTAGGATTCAAACCTGGAGCGCGGCCGGTTAAAGGGGAGGGACAGAGAATCGGCCAAAAATATTCATATAATGAGACCAGGAATGGTTATAAATTGAAATGTTCATATAATGAGACCAGGAATGGTTATAAATTGAAATGTTCACACTGTCAAACTCAGTCCGGGTCTGGATTCCCGCAGTGACTCCAGGTTTCTCTTTCCGTTTGGTCGGAACTGATTCCCCCCCAGACTGAAAGAGATGAAAGAGTAAACAGGAAATAAACAGATTGAACAGTGTAAATAACAGGGTGACTGGGGTTAATATTTCAAAAATAATTACAGACAAATATTACCCATGAAAGGGACTGAATCCCATTGATATTTTATTTATTACGTTAAACATTAACACAAACACTCACCAGATCCGCTCCAGACTCCTGCAGGTCTGTAGGAGGGAGCGGAGAGCGGGGACAGATCGGTCTGTGAAGGAGTTTGATCTCAGGTTCAGAACCGTCAGTGACCGGTTTGTACTGAGAGCGGTGACAAGATCATCGGTACAAGAATCTGTGAGACCGACACATTCCAGACTGGGGAATCAGAGAGAGAGAAATGACAGGGAATAATCAATGTTTGTTAATAACATTATTATTAATACGAATAATAATGTACAGTGTTCATTAAAAAACACTACCACTGATATTAATAAAATGTACAGTCTCTATTAATAACACGATTACTGGTACTAATAAAAATGTACAGTGTTTACTAATACTATTACTGATACTAATAATAATGTACACTGCTTATTAATAACACTATTACTGATACTGATAATAATGTACAGGGTTTATTAATAACACTATTACTGATACTAATAATAATGTACAATGTTAGACATCCAGTTATTATAAACACAACCTCACACAGTCTAATACTTACTCCAGTTCCTGTATTTTACAATCCGGGTTCCTCAGAGCCCCAAACAGTAGTTTCACTCCTGAATCTCCCAGTTCATTATTATTCAGGTTCAGAACCGTCAGTGACCGGTTTGTACTGAGAGCGGAGGAGAGATCCTCGCTACAAGAATCTGTGAGAAAGTTCTCATCGAGACTGAGGATCAGAGAGAGAGAGAAATAACAGGAAGCAGGATAAATATTCAGTGTGTATTAATACACTATTATTGACACTAGTAATAATGTACAGTGTTTATTAATAACACCATTACTGACACTAATAAAAATGTGCAGTGTTTACTGATAACACTACTAATGATACGAATAATAACGTACAGTTTTTATTAATAACACTATTACTGATACTAATAATAAACTACATGTTTATTAATAACACAATTACTGACACTAATAATAATGTGCAGTGTTTATAATAACTCTATTAATGATACGAATAATAATGTACAGTTTTTATTCATAACACTATTACTGATACGAATAATAATCTACATGTTTATTAATAACACTATTACTGATAATACTGTACAATGTTTATTAATAACACTATTAGTAATACTAATAATAAAGTACTTTTTTTAGTAACACTATTACTGATACTATTAATAAAGTACAGCGTTCATTAATAACACGATTACAGTCACTAATAATAATGTACAGTGTTCATTAATTACACTATTACTGATACTGATAATAGTGTACAGTGTTTATTAATAAGACTATTAATGATACTAATAAGAATGTACACTGTTTTTAAAGCACTATTAATGATACTAATAATAATGTACAGTGATCATTAATTACACTGTTATTGATACTAATAATAATGTACATTGTTTATTAATAACATTATTATTGATGCTAATAATAAACAGTGTTTATTAATAACACTACTACTGATACTAAGAATAATGTAGAGTGTTTATTAATTGCACTATTACTGATACTAATAATCGTGTACAGTGTTTATTAATTAGACTGTTATTGATGCCAATAATGATATACAGTGTTTATTAATAGCACTGTTACTGATACTAATAATAATGTACAGTGTTTAATAACACTATTACTATTACTAAGAATAATGTGCAGTGTTTATTAATAAGACTATTACTGATACTAATAATCATCTACAGTGTTTATTAATAACACTATTACTGATACTAATAATAATGTACAGTGTTTATTAATAAGACGATTATTAATACTAATAATAATGTTCTGGGTTTATTAATAGCACTATTACTGATACTAATAATAATGTACACTGTTTATTATTAGAACTATTACTGATACTAATAAAAATGTACATTGTTTATTAATAACACTGGTACTGATCATAATGAACACTGTACATCATTATTACGATCAGTAATAGTGTTATTAAAAACACTATACGTTATTATTAGTATCAGTAATAGTGTTAATAATAAACACTGTACATTATTATTAGTGTCAGTAATAGTGTTAATAATAAACACTGTACATTAGTATCAGTAATAGAGTTATTAATAAACACGGTACATTATTATTAGTATCAGTAATAGTGTTATTAATAAACACTGGATATTATTATTAGTGTCAGTAATAGTGTTATTAATAAATGCTTTTCATTATTAGTATTAGTAATAGTGTTATTAATAAACACTCGAGATTATTATCAGCGTGAGTAATGGTGTTAATAATAAACACTGTACATTATTATTACTAACACTATTACTGACGCTGATAATAATCTCTAGTGTTTATTAATAACACTATTACTAATACTAATAATGTACTGTTTTCATTAATAACACTATTACTGACACTAATAATATTATCCAATGTTTATTAGTAACAATATTACTGATTCTAATAATAATGTACCGTGTTTATTAATAACTCTATTACTGATACTAATAATAATGTACAGTGTTTATTATTAACACTATTACTGACAATACTAATTATGTACAGTGTTTATTAATAACACTATTAATGACACTAATAATAATGCACAGTGTTTATTATTAGCATTATTACTGACACTAATAATAATGTACAGTGTGGGACAGTCAAGAACGACAACAACTTGCAATTATGGAATGCGTTTAATGTCGTAGAACGCCCCCAGGTGCGTCACAGGAGAGTTATCAGGCAAAATTTGACACCGAGCCACTTGAGGAGATATTGAGACAAGAGGTCGGTTTTAAGGAGCTTCTTAAAGGAGGAAAGAGAGGTCGAGAGGTTTAGGAGAGAATTCGAGAGCTTGGGGTCTGGACTGCTGAAGGCACGGCCATCAGTGGTGGACGTGAGGAAACTGGGGATGCACAAGAGGCAAGAATTGGAGGAACGCAGCGATCTCGGGGGGTTCTACAATTGGAGAGGGTTACGGAGATAGGGATGGGCGAGGCCATGCAGGGATTTAAACACGAAGATGAAAATTTTAAATTCGAGGTGTTCCTTGACCGGGTGACATTGTCGGTCAGCGGGCAAAGTGGGGTTGGGTAAATGGGACTTGTTGCGAGTTAGGATACAGGCAGCAGAGTTTTGGATGAAGTCGAGTCGAGGCCATTGGAATAGTCGGGTCTGGAAGTAAGAAACGCATGGATGAAGGTTTCAGCAGCAGATAGGCTGAAGCAGGGGCATGGACGGGCATTAATACGTAGGTGGAAATGACGGTCTTAATGGTGGATACTGAGTTGAAAGTTCAGCTCAGGGTTAAATAGGCCCCTGATGTTGAGAGCACCCTAGTTCAGACTTTGATAGTCGCCATGGAAGGGCATGGAGTCGGTGGCAAGGGAACAGAGTTATTAGTGCGACAGAAGACAGTGGGTTCAGTCTTTCCAACATTTCATTGGATGAAAGTTCTGCTCATCCAATGCTGAATGTCGGACAAGCAGAGGAATAAATCAGAGGCAGTGGGGGGAACGAGAGAGGTGGTGGTGAGGTAGAGCTGGATGTCGTCAGCGTTCACGTGGAACCTGACGTTGTGTTTTTGGATGATGTCGCTGAGGGGCAGCATGTGGATGCGAAATAGGAGGGTGTCAAGGATAGATCCTCGGGGGAAACCAGAAGTAATGTTGCGGGAGCGGGAAGAGAAGCCATTTCAGGTGATTCGCTGGCTATGACTGGATAGTTAAGAATGGAAACAGGCGAGCGCAGTCCCACCCAGCTGAACGATGGAAGAGACGCGTTGGAGGTGGTTGGTGTGGTCAACCGTGTCAAAGGCTGCAGACAGGTCGAGAAGGATGAGCAGGGATTGTTTCTCATCGTCACAGTCACATAGGATGTTGTTTGTAACGTTGATAATGGCCGTTTCAATACTGTGGCAGGGGCGGAAACATGATTGGAGGGATTCAAAGAGTTGCGGGAAAGATGGGCACGGATTTGGGAGGCGACGACACGTTCAGGAAATCTGGAGAGGAAAGAGAGATTGGGGATGGGGCGGTTGTTTGCAAGGACAGATGGGGCAAGGATGCTTTTTTTTAAGGCGGGGTGATGATGGCACATTTTACAATACCTGAGGAGGGGGAACTGTTAACAGCATCAGCGAGCATAAGGACCAGGAATGGAAGTTGGTTGATTTGCAGTTTAGTGGGAATAAAGTCAAGGGATGAAGAGGTGCGTCTCGTGGATAAGATGAGCTCCGAGATGGCATGAGGGGCGATTGGGGAGAATCTGGAGATAGGTTCGAGCTCAGGGACAGGGCATGGGGGAACCTTGGGGAAGTTTGGTGCGCGAGAAGGGGGGAAATGGTCGAGGCAGCTGAACGGATGGTCTCAATCTTAGTGACAAAGAAGTCGATGAGTTCCTCGGCCCTGTTGTTGGAGGTGAGGCTGGAGGGGGCAGGGGTGAAGGGTTTAAATAGCTGGTTGGTACTGGAGAAGAGAAGCCGGGGTTATCTTTGCATTCCAGGATGATCCTGGAGTAGTGAGCAGTTTTGGCAGAGGAGAGCAGTGCTTTATATGGTCCAGCCAGATCTGGTGATGAATGGCTAATTTAGTTGTCCATAATAAACGTTCAAATCTGCAGCCCTTGAACAAGGGAGCGGATATTGGGACCGTACCATGGGGAAAGACTAGGGTCGGGGAGAGTAATGGTTTTAATGCGGACAAGGGCATCACAGGTGGAGGTGAGAGAGTGGTTGAGCACTTAGGCAGCTGCAGAAGTGTCGGGGTAGGAGAGTTTTTATGGAGAGAGAGGTTATGTCAGAGAGGAAAACAGAGAACTCAGATGAGATCCAGTTATTATAAATACAATCTCACACAGTCTGGGACTTACCCCAGTTTCTGTATTTTACAGTCCGGGTTCCTCAGAGCCGCAGACAATAGTTTCACACCCGAATCTCCCAATTTATTTTTACCCAGATTCAGTACCGTCAGTGAACGGTTTGTACTGAGAGCGGAGGATAGATCTTTGGTACAAGAATCCGTGAGACCGACATCATCCAAACTGGGGACCAGAGAGAAAGAGAGAGAGAAATGACAGAAATCAGCGTAAATCACAGCCTAAATTAATTAATACTTTTTTTTTATTCGTTCACGGGATGTGGGCGTCGCTGGCGAGGCCAGCATTTATTGCCCATCCCTAATTGCCCTCGAGAAGGTGGTGGTGAGCCGCCTTCTTGAACCGCTGCAGTCCGTGTGGTGACGGTTCTCCCACAGCACTGTTAGGAAGGGAGTTCCAGGATTTTTACCGAGCGACAATGAAGGAACGGCGATATATTTCCAAGTCGGGATGGCGTGTGACTTGGAGGGGTACGTGCAGGTGGTGTTGTTCCCATGCGCCTGCTGCTCTTGTCCTTCTAGGTGGTAGAGGTCACGGGTTTGGGAGGTGCTGTCGAAGAAGCCTTGGCGAGTTGCTGCAGTGCATCCTGTGGATGGTGCACACTACAGCCACAGTGCGCCGGTGGTGAAGGGAGTGAATGTTTAGGGTGGTGGATGGGGTGCCAATCAAGCGGGCTGCTTTATCTTGGATGGTGTCGAACTTCTTGAGTGTTGTTGGAGCTGCACTCATCCAGGCAAGTGGAGAGTATTCCATCACACTCCTGACTTGTGCCTTGTAGATGGTGGAAAGGCTTTGGGGAGTCAGGAGGTGAGTCACTCGCCGCAGAATACCCAGCCTCTGACCTGCTCTCGTAGCCACAGTAGTTATATGGCTGGTCCAGTTCAGTTTCTGGTCAATGGTGACCCCCAGGATGTTGATGGTGGGGGATTCGGCGATGGTAATGCCGTTGAATGTCAAGGGGAGGTGGTTAGACTCTCCCTTGTTGGAGATGGGCTCCCTGGTGGTCTAGTGGTTAGGATTCGGCGCTCTCGCCGCCGCCCCGGTTCGATTCCCGGTCAGTGGAAGCAACTTTTAATTGGGGGATTATTTCAAATTGTCGAGCGCTCGCTTAGCATGCGTAGAAGTAACAAGAGGGTGGTTGTCGAGGGTTGTTTTTCAAACTGGATGCCTGTGTCCAGCGGTGTGCCTCAGGGATCGGTGCTGGGTCCGCTGTTACTTGTTATTTATATTAATGATTTGGATGAGAATTTAGGAGGCATGGTTAGAAAGTTTGCAGATGACACCAAGATTGGTGGCATTGTGGACAGTGAAGAAGGTTATCTGGGATTGCAACGGGATCTTGATCAATTGGGCCAGTGGGCCGATGAATGGCAGATGGAGTTTAATTTAGATAAATGTGAGGTGATGCATTTTGGTAGATCGAATCGGGCCAGGACCTACTCCGTTAATGGTAGGGCGTTGGGCAGAGTTATAGAACATAGAGATCTAGGAGTACAGATTCATAGCTCCTTGAAAGTGGAGTCACAGGTGGACAGGGTGGTGAAGAAGGCATTCGGCATGCTTGGTTTCATTGGTCAGAACATTGAATGCAGGAGTTGGGATGTCTTGTTGAAGTTGTACAGGGCATTGGTGAGGCCACACTTGGAGTACTGTGTACAGTTCTGGTCACCCTATTATAGAAAGGATATTATTAAACTAGAAAGTGTGCAGAAAAGATTTAGTAGGATGCTACCGGGACTTGATGGTTTGACTTACAGGGAGAGGTTAGACAGACTGGGACTTTTTTCCCTGGAGAGTAGGAGGTTAAGGGGTGATCTTATAGAAGTCTATAAAATAATGAGGGGCATAGATAAGGTCGATAGTCAAAATCTTTTCCCAAAGGTAGGGGAGTCTATAACGAGGGGGCATATATTTAAGGTGAGAGGGGAGAGATACAAAAGGATCCAGAGGGGCAATTTTTTCACTCAAAGAGTGGTAAGTGTCTGGAACGAGCTGCCAGAGGCAGTAGTAGAGGCGGGTACAATTTTGTCTTTTAAAAAGCATTTGGACAGTTACATGGGTAAGATGGGTATCGAGGGATATGGGCCAAGTACAGGCAATTGGGACTAGCTTAGTGGTATAAACTGGGCGACATGGACATTTTGGGCCGAAGGGCCTGTTTCCATGTTGTAACTTCTATGATTCTATGATTCTATGATTCTATGGTCATTGCCTGGCACTTATCTGGCGCGAATGTTACTTGCCACTTATGAGCCCAAGCCTGGATGTTGTCCAGGTCTTGCTGCATGCGGGCTCGGACTGCTTCATTATCTGAGGGGTTGCTAATGGAACTGAACACTGTTCAGTTATCAGCGAACATCCCCATTTCTGACCTTATGATGGAGGGAAGGTCATTGATGAAGCAGCTGAAGATGGTTGGGCCTAGGACACTGCCCTGAGGAACTCCTGCAGCAATGCCCTTGGGCTGAGATGATTGGCCTCCAACAACCACTACCATCTTCCTATTACTGATACTAAAAGTAATACACAGTGTTTATTGATAATACTATTGCTGATAATAATGATGTACTGTGTTTACTAATAACATTACTAATGATACTGATAATAACGTACAATATTTATTAGTAACACGATTAGACTTTATCGCGAGGGGTTTGGAGTGCAAGAGTAAGGAAGTCTTGCTACAATTGTACAGGGCTTTGGGGAGACCACACCTGGAGTCCTGTGTACAGTTTTGGTCTCCGCACCTAAGGAAGGATATACTTGCCTTCGGGTGGGTGAAACGAAGGTTCACTGGATTGATTCCTGTGATGAGAGGGTTGTCCTATGAGGAGTGATTAAGTAGAATGGGCCTATTTTCTCCGTAGTTTCGAAGAATGAGAGGTGATCTTATTGAAACACATACAATTCTTACAGTGCTTGACAGGGTCGATGCCGAGAGGCTGTTTCCCCTGGCTGGAGAGTTTAGAACTAGGGCGCATAGATTCACGGTAAAGGGTCGGCAATTTAGCACCGAGATTAGGAAAATTTCTTCATTCAGAGATTTGTGAATCTTTGGAATTCTCTACTCCAGAGGGCTGTGGATGCTGAATCCTTGATTATATTCAAGGCTGTGATCGATAGATTGTTGGACACAAAGGGAATCAAGGGATACAGGGATCGGGCGTGAAAGTGGAGTTAAGGTCGACAGTCAGCCATGATCTTATTGAATGGAGAAGCAGGCTCGAGGGGCCGGATGGCCTACTCCTGTTCCCATTTATTATGTTCTTATGTTTTTACTATTACTGATATTAATTAACACTGTACATTATTATTAGTGTCACTATTACTGATACTGATAATGTCGAGTGTTTATTAATAACACTATTACTGATACTGAATAATCTACACTCTTTCTTAATGAGACAATTAATGATACTAGTAATAATGTACAGTGTTTATTAATGGCACTATTACTGATACTAATAATAATGTAAAGCGTTTATTAATAACTGACACAAATAATAATGCAGTGTTGGACATCCAGTTATTATAAACGCAAGCTCGCACAGTCAGTTATTTACCCCAGTTCCTGTATTTTACAGTCCGGTTTCCTCAGAGCCGCAGACAGTAGTTTCACTCCTGAATCTCCCAGTTTATTATTACCCAGGTTCAGAACCGTCAGTGATTGGTTTGCACTGAGAGCGGAGGATAGATCCTCGGTACAAGAAGCTGTAAGATCGTTCGCCCCTAACCTGGAGATCAGAGAGAGAGAGAGAGAGAGAAATAACACGAATCAGGGTAAAACCCAGGAGTTATTGACAACACTATTACTGATACTACTATTAATGTACAGTGTTCATTAATAACACTGCAACTAATACTGATAATGTACAGTGTTTATTAATACTATTACTGATACTGATACTTCCATTAAAGTACAATGTTTACGAATAACATTATTACTGATACTAATAATGATGTACAGTGTTTATTAATAACTCTATTACCGATAATAATAATGTACAGTGTATATTAATAACATTATAACTGATATCAATAATAATGTACCGTATTTTCAATAACACTATTGCTGATACTAATAATAATTTACATTGTTTATTAATAACACTATTACTGATACTAATAATAATGTACAGTGTTTATAAATAACACTATTACTGACACTAATAATAATCTCCAGTGCTTATTAATAACACTATTACTGATTCCAATAATAATGTACCGTTTTTATTAATAACACTATTACTGATACGAATAATAATGTGCAGTGCTAGACATCCATCCAGTTATTATTGGCACAATCTCACACAATCTGATACTTACCGCAGTTCCTGTATTTTACAGTCCGGGTTCCTCAGAGCCGCAGACAGTAGTTTCACTCCTGAATCTCGCAGTTTATTGCTCCCCAGGTTCAGAACCGTCAGTGACTGGTTTGTACTGAGAGCGGAGGCGAGATCCTTGGTACAAGAGTTTTTAAGACCAACATCTTCCAGCCTGGAGATTGGAAAGATTAAAAATCAAGGATATCAGTGTAAGGCACAGCCTGGGTGAGATTCTACATGTGCGGGGACACAGAACAGACGGTATCACATTGGGTCCCTTTCATATGATCCGTCCGAAATTCCGTTCCACTGACTTCAATAGGACTGGATATCGGGTGTGTCCGATAACGGGCTGCAAATGGGATTACGTCTATTTTGCGTCCTCGCCCATGTCCAATTAAACTCGCAACATTTTTTATACAATTACTGATACTTGTAATAATGTACAGTGTTAGACATCCAGTTATTATAAACACAATCTCACAAAGTCCGGTACTTACCCCAGTTTCTGTATTTTACAGTCCGGGTTCCTCAGAGCCGCAGACAATAGTTTCACTCCTGAATCTTCCAGTTTAATAGCCTGCAGACTGAACACAGACAGAGAGTGAGAAACAGATTGGGGGAAATTTTAACACGGAGACGGGAAGAGGGGGCCCGGGGGATTTCCTGACGGGCGTAACAAGCCACAAATGGGATACCGTCAGATGTGAGCAAAACATAGAACTCTGGGACTGAATATTGAGCAGAGTGAATAACAAGAGACCAATGGGATATCGTCTGTTCTGCTCTGCGTCCCTGTTCATGGGCAATTTTAGCCACGCTGACAATTCACTAACACTGGTTTCACGTTATTAGTGAAGACCAATCTCACCCCTCTCATTATGTATTAAATAAGCTGCTGTCTGTGTGAAGCCTTTAAATGTCCCTCAGTCCGGTCTAAGTCCCTGATGATCAGAATTACCCTCCTGGAGGTCAGTGATCAGCCCCGTTATGTTTGGTCCTCGCACACGGTGGGCGGATTACCGGGAAATCCCTTATCCATTACCGGCGGTTTTACTGGAAACCGTCTACGGTGTACGAAACCCAGCTGGCGGTGCTGATTGTACAAAAATGTCACCCGGTCGGGGGATGGGAACCTGAGCGGGGAGTCAGAAGGGAATAAAGTTGAGAGCAGCAAGAGAGGGGAAGACCCAGGGGAAATCTACAATACAAATAGTACAAACAGTTGTTCAAGAACAAGTGAAAGGGAAAAGCATAGAGCAGCGGAAAGAAAGTGTACTTTAGGCACTTTAGGTACTTTAGGCACGACAGATAAAATGAAAACTAGAAGGCGTAAGGCGATTAACCCAGCATCAAAGCTGTGGCAGGGGGTTGGGAACCTGAGCAGGGAGACAGAGGAAAGCGTATCAGGAAGGGACAGAAGGTATGGAGTAAAAGGTAAATTGTTAAAAAAGGAAAAAGCAGGAACTGAGTGTCACAAAACATATTTGAAAGTTCTTCATCTGAATGCACGTCGCATTCATAACAAAATGGACGAGTTAACGGCACAAATAACGACGTATGGGTATGATCTTGTGGCCATTACAGAAACACGGCTGCAGGGTGACAACGACTGGGAATTAAATATGCCAGGGTATTTATCAATCCGGAAGGACAGGCAGGAAGGAAGGGGAGGTGGGATGGCTATGTTAATAAGGGAAGGAATCACTGTAATACAGAGAAAAGATATTGGGACAAAGGATCAGGATAATGAAACAGTTTGGGTAGAGATAAGGAATAATAAGGGGCGTAGTATATCGGCCTCATAATAGTTGCAACTCTGCTGGAAGAAGTATTAACCAGGAAATAGTCGGGGCATGTAATAAGGGAACAACTATAATTATGGGGGATTTTAATTATCATATTAACTGGACAAATCAAATTGGGCAGGGTAGCCTTGAGGAAGAGTTTATTGAGTGTATTCGGGATGGATTTCTTGAGCAGTATGTAACTGAACCTACAAGGGGGCAAGCAACCTTGGACCTGGTCCTGTGTAATGAGCCAGGATTAATTAATAATGTCCTAGTTAAGGATCCCCTTGGAATAAGTGACCATAACATGGTTACATTCCATATCCAATCAGAGGGTGAGAAGGTTGGTTCTCAAACAAGCGTACTGAGCTTGAATAAAGGAGACTATGATGGTATGAGAGCGGAATTGATTAAAGTGGACTGGGAAAATAGATTAAAGGGTAAGACGGTACATGATCAGTGGTGTTCATTTAAGGAGTTAGTTTACAACTTTCAAAAAATATATATTCCACTGAGGAAAAAAGGGTGTAAAAGAAATGACAGCCATCCGTGGCTCAGTAAGGAAATCCGACTAAAAACAAGGACATATAATGTAGCCAAACTTAGTGGGAGGATAGAAGATTGGGAAGTCTTCAAAAGACAGCAAAAAGTAACGAAAGGATTGATTAAGAAAGGGAAGATAGATTATGAAAATAAATTAGCAAAAATATAAAAACAGATAGCAAGATTTTCGACAGTTATATAAAAAGAAAAAGGGTGGCTAAGGCAAACGTAGGTCCCTTAGAGGATGAGACCGGGAAATTAATGGTGGGAAACTTGGAGATGGCAAAAATGCTGAACAAATATTTTGTTTCAGTCTTTACAGTAGAGGACACTAAGAATATCCCAACAATGGACAAACAGGGGGCTCGAGGGGGGAGGAGCTAAATACGATTAAAATCACGAAGGAATTGGTACTCAGTAAATTAATGGGACTCAAGGCGGATAAATCCCCTGGACCTGATGGCTTACATCCTAGGGTCTTGAGGGAAGCGGCAGTGGGGATTGTGGATGCTTTGGTAATAATTTTCCAAAATTCTCGGCAAAGGTCCCGGCAGATTGGAAAACTGCCAATGTAACACCCTTATTTAAAAAGGGTAGTAGGCAGAAGGATGGAAATTATAGACCAGTTAGCTTAACATCTGTGGTGGGTAACATTTTGGAGTCTATTATTAAGTAGACAGTCGCAGAACATTTGGATAAACATAATTTAATAGGACAAAGTCAACATGGCTTTACAAAGGGGAAGTCATGTCTGACTAATTTGCTTGAGTTCTTTGAGGATAGAACGTACAGGGTGGATAAAGGGGAACCAGTGGACGTAGTGTATTTGGACTTCCAGAAGACATTCGACAAGGTGCCACATAAAAGATTATTGCTCAAGATAAAGAATCACTGGATTGGGGGTAATATTCTGGCATGGGTGGAGGATTAGTTATCTAACAGGAAGCAGAGAGTTGGGATAAATGGTACATTCTCGAACGGGCAACCTGTAGCCAGTGGTGTTCCGCAGGGGTCGGTGCTGGGTCCCCAACTCTTTACAATCTATATTAACGATTTGGAGGAGGGGACCGAGTGTAACATATCAAAGTTTGCAGATGATACAAAGATGGGAGGGAAAGTAGAGAGTGAGGAGGACATAAAAAACCTACACGGGGATAGA
Organism: Heptranchias perlo; assembly: GCF_035084215.1. Classification (NCBI taxonomy): domain Eukaryota; kingdom Metazoa; phylum Chordata; class Chondrichthyes; order Hexanchiformes; family Hexanchidae; genus Heptranchias; species Heptranchias perlo. The sequence goes on along the minus strand of NW_027139655.1, from coordinate 2,046,808 downwards.
GACAGGCTGGGTGAGTGGGCGGAGATTTGGCAGATGCAATACAATATTGGAAAATATGAGGTTATGCACTTTGGCAGGAAAAATCGGAGAGCAAGATATTATCTTAATGGCGAGAAACTGGAAAGTACTGCAATTCAAAGGGATCTGGGGGTCCTCGTGCAAGAAAATCAAAAAGTTAGTTTGCAGGTGCAGCAGGTGATCAAGAAGGCCAACGGAATGTTGGCTTTTATTGATAGGGGGATAGAATATAAAAACAGGGAGGTATTGCTGCAGTTATATAAGGTATTGGTGAGACCGCACCTGGAATACTGCATACAGTTTTGGTGTCCATACTTAAGAAAAGACATACTTGCTCTCGAGGCAGTACAAAGAAGGTTCACTCGGTTAATCCCGGGGATGAGGGGGTGGACATATGAGGAGAGGTTGAGTAGATTGGGACTCCACTCATTGGAGTTCAGAAGAATGAGAGGCCATCTTATTGAAACATATAAGATTGTGAAGGGGCTTGATCGGGTGGATGCAGTAAGGATGTTCCAAAGGATGGGTGAAACTAGAACTAGGGGGCATAATCTTAGAATAAGGGGCTGCTCTTTCAAAACTGAGATGAGGAGAAACTTCTTCACTCAGAGGGTAGTAGGTCTGTGGAATTTGCTGCCCCAGGAAGCTGTGGAAGCTACTTCATTAAATAAATTTAAAACAGAAATAGACAGTTTCCTCGAAGTAAAGGGAATTAGGGGTTACGGGGAGCGGGCATGAAATTGGACATGAATTTAAATTTGAGGTTAGGATCAGATCAGCCATGAACTTATTGATTGGCGGAGCAGGCTCGAGGGGCCGATTGGCCTACTCCTGCTCCTATTTCTTATGTTCTTATCTTATGTAAGTCTGTGTCCTGCGATACAATCGGGCAACCGGGGAGTTTTGGAGCCTTTAAAACAATAGCATGTTGTGTTATTTAAAGAAGAGTATTGGGTAAAATGTTAAACAACTAACCGCCGAAAACGTCCCTTGACCTCATTTTCTCAATCTCACACATTATTGGCCCTCGGCGGAAGCCATTTTATGTATCCTGATACAAAGGACTTATTTTACCTGGTGTTCTGTGTACTTGATATGGTAAATTATTCGTACTTTTAAAATTATTTTTAGCTGCACTGGTGTTGGGGAATTAATAACCAATCCTCTTATCGTTTGTAATATTTGTGTTGAATCTGTTTCTCTCTGGTTTTACTGAACTGTTTGTTTCCCTTCATTACGGAGCAATAATACAATCCGTGACTGTTCTACACTTGGCCGAACAGTTGGAGACAAATAAACAGTTACCTCAACACTTGGCATTTGTGTAATGCGGGTCCCAGCCGCTGGAGTCCTTCAGATTGAATGGAGCAGTGCTCTAGATTGAGGTGCTTTATTGTATCACAGAGTCCAATAACATGAGACAGCACCGTACAGTCAATCGGGGTCAGTCGTAATGCCCGCCGTGAATCCCAGTGTCCAAATGTAAGTGTTTCCACAGATCCCACTGTGGCCTGAGCCAGTGTTTTATTCTGAGACTCAAACAGGTAGTGGAATGTGTTCAGGAGGTCCCTTTTACCAGCTTGACTCTCTGTATTTCCAATCTGTCCTTCAACCTTCTCCTTCACCCAATCAATCACTCCGCAGGTTGTTTGATGGAGGAATGGGCCCAGCAACTCCTCCAGGGGCCGAGCTGACTGTGAGGAGGAGAGACCAACAACAAAACGGAGAAATATCTCAAATCGCCCATCTTCCTTGTTCTGGGCTTCATTGAGGAGTTTCCGGATGTCCCATGGATTTGGAGTCAGGAATTGTGCGAGTGCGGCTACAAACTCTTGGATGGTGAGGTGCGGGAATGTGTAAACCACACTCTGGGCAGAATCATCCCTCTCCAAAAGTTCCATCATGAACCCAGACAGGAACTGGGAAGGTTGCAGATTGTACTTGATCAAATCTCCATTTCCAAACACAATCTTCTTCTCGGAGACTCCTGTGAAGGCCATCACACCGATCGTCAGTAACACATCACGGGGGGATTGAATCTCTCGGCCATGGTTTTTCAGAATGTTGTAAATATAGCAGGAATATAGTTGGGTGATGGTCTTGGGAATTTGCTGCTGTTTTATGTCTCTTTGTGTGAAGAAGGGACCCAGTGACAGACCGAGGATCCAGCAGTAGGAAGGGTTGTAACACATGGTGTACAGGATCTCGTTCTCCTCCACATGTTTGAATACAGCTGCTGCCACCGCCTGATCTTCAAAATACTTGTTGAAATATTCCTTCCGTTCTTCACCAACAAATCCCAGGATTTCAGCCCAGACACTGATCTCAGCCTTTTCCAATAAATGTAATGCAGTGGGGCGGCTGGTCACTAGCACTGAACATCCTGGGAGCAGCTTGTGCTGTATTAAACTGTACACAATTTCAGACACTTCGCACTGGTCTTCCGGATCTGTGCACATGTAATCAGCCTCTGTATTTCTCCGATTGTCACCAAAATCGATACTGTCCTTGAATTCATCTAAACCATCGAATATGAACAGTAATCTCTCTGGATTCTTCCAGAGCTCTCCCAGAATATTCCCAAAGTAAGGATACAGATCCAGTATCAGATTCTTCAGGTTTATTCTACAGTTAATAGCGTTCAAATCCCGGAATTTAAAGCTGAAAACAAATTGAAAGTGTGGGTATATTTTCCCAGTGGCCCAATCATAAACAATCTTTTGTACCATTGTTGTTTTTCCAATCCCCGGGACTCCGTTCACTGCTGCTGAACTCCCAGAACTGGATCGCTGGAATGAGCTCCTCATTTTCTGCACCAAACTGCCACTTCTTGAAAAGCTGCTCTGGAACAATTGATCAGTTCGGATTTTTTCCAGTTCTCTCCGGAGATGTTTCTCTCTCCACTTTTCATGGTCTCTGCCTCTTGCCAGCAGTTCATGTTCTACAAGTGTCCGATCTCGAACAGTAGAAATGACCGTTAGCTCAGTGTATAGAGTGACCAGCTGGAAAATCTTAACCTTCTCCTTTATTAGGATCGTGTTCACTCTCAGTGTTTTAGTTTGTCCCCGAAGTGTTTCCTTGTGTTTCTTTTGAACAGCTTCAATTAGAACGGACAAAATGATTCTCAATTTTAGTTATTTTGACAACTTCTCAATACCACTTTACTATTCAGTGTTATTTCGTCAGGCCTTGGGCAGGTTATCTTTGGTATTGTGGGCACTGGGAGAGGGACAGACTGTGAACGGACAGAAGTTCCACTGTTATTGTATCAAACCTCGGGCAGATTATCTGGGATGTTGTGGGCATTGGGAGAGGGACAGACTTTGAATGAACAGAAATTCCACTGTTATTGTATCAGGTCTAGGGCAGGTTATCTGGGATATTGTGTGTACCGGACAGACTGAATGGACAGAATTCCATTGTTTTAAATCAGTTGTGGGGATGCTTTTAGAAACGATAATCCTGAACAAAATTAATTTTCACTTGATCAAGTGTGGATTAATTGACTGAAGCCAGCACCGATTTGTTCAAGGCAAATCGTGTTTAACTATCTTGATTGAGTTTTCAAGTGAGGTGACAGATAGCGTTGATGAATGCAATGCGATTGATGTGTATATGGACTTTCAAAAGGCGTTTTATAAAGTGCTGCATAATAGGCTTGTTAGCAAAGTTGAAGGCCATAGAATAAAAGGGGCAGTGGCAGCATTGATGGGAATTTGGCTCAGTGACAAGAAATGGAGAGTTGTAGTGAACGGTTGTTTTTTGGCCTGGAGGAAGGTATACAGTGATGTTCCCCAAGGGTCGGTACTAGGACCACTGCTTTTTTTGATAGATATTAATGACTTGGATTTGAGTGTGCAAGGCACAATTTCAAAATTTGCAGATGGCACAAAACGTAAAAGTGCAGTAAATAGTGAGGAGGATAGTGATGGACTTCATGAGTACATAGAAAGGCTGGTGGAATGGGCGGACACATGGCAGATGAAATTTAATGCAGAGAATTGCGAAGTGATACATTTTGGCAGGAAGAATGAGGAGAGGTAATATAAATTAAATGGTATAATTCTAAAGGGAGTGCAGGAACAGAGAGACCTGGGGGTGTATGTGCTCAAATCTTTGAAAGTGACAGGACAAGTTGAGAAAGCAGTTAAAAAAGCAGACGGGATACTTGGCTTGAAAAATAGATGCATAGACTACAAAAACAAGGAAGTTACGTTGAACCTTTATAACACCCTGGTTTGGCCACAACTGGTGTATTGTGTCCAATTCTGGGCACCGCACTTTAGGAAGGATGTGAAGGCCTTGGAGAGAATGCAGAAAAGATTTACTAGAATGGTTGCACGGAAGAGGGACTTCAGTTAAGTGGATAGACTGGAGAAGCTGGAGTTGTTCTCCTTACAGCAGAGAAGGTTGGGAGGAGCTTTGATAGAAGTATTCAAAATTATGAAGGATTTAAATAAATTAAATAAGGAGAAAATTTGCCCATTGGCAGGAGGGTCGAGAACCACAGGGCACAGTTTTAAAGTGATTGGCAAAAGAACCGAAGGCGAGATGAGGAAAAACTATTTTTAAGCAGCGAGAAGTTATGATCTGGAATGCTTTGCCTGAAAGGGTTTGTGGAAGCAGATTCAATAGTGGCTTTCAAAAAGGGATTCATTAAATGCTTGAAGGGAAAGTTTTGCAGGGCTACGAGGAAAGAGAAGGGGAATGGGACTAACCTGATAGCTCTTAAAAAGAGCCAGCAGGGGCTCGAGGGGCCGAGTGGACTCTTGTGTGCTGTAAACATTTTATGATTCTAATGTATCAGATCCTGGGCAGGTTATCTGGGGTATTGTGAGCTCTGCGAGAGGGACAGGCTGTGAATGGACAGAAATTCCATTGTTATTGTATCAGACCTCGGACAGATTATCTTGGATATTGTGGGTACTGGGAGAGGGACAGACTGTGAATGGACAGAACTTCCACTGTTATTGTATCAGACCTCGGACAGGTTATCAGGGATATTGTGGGCACTGGGAGAGGGACAGACTGTGAATGGACAGAAGTTCCACTGTTATTGTATCAGACCTCGGACAGGTTATCTGGGATATTGTGGGCACTGGGAGAGGGACAGACTGTGAATGGACAGCAGTTCCACTGTTATTGCATCAGATCTGTATTTCTTTAGTCACCATATCACAGGTAAATATGACTGCCGTTCTAAAAGTACAGAGGGGAATCAGAAAGACGATTAAAGGTATGAGGAGTTTAGGGTGAGGGAATGGTGAGAGGGTTTGATGTATTTCGATTGAGCAAGAGACTTCGGTATTGAATCATTTCAACGTAATTCACAATATTAATGCAGGAAACAGGCTCACACTCACGAAAATAATTAGAGACGGAGAAAATTGGAAGTCAGAAGTAAGAAAGGAAATCAGAGCAATTTTCTGACCCAGTTAACAGGGTAGGACACGAAAGGGGCAGTGCAAGTGGGGTCAAGAGACAATCGGACGTGTTTCTGTGGATATACTGAGAGGAGCGGTCGGCGGGGTCATCTCTTCTAACAGGGACAGGCTTATTTGGGCCAAATAGTCATTTCCAGTCTCTAATCATTCTCCTGTTATATTGTGTTTCAGAAAATGCAAACAATTTTTCAGCAGTTTTACACCTTCATTGAATGTGTTTTTCGAACAGTTCTGTCATATCACCGATTAGAATTAGAATTAGAACTACTGCCCACATCACTCAGTGCAATGTTAGAGCAGAAAACATTCACAGTTCATTTCAACGATTCTCCCAATAATTATACTCCGTTGTTTCATTTTGGTCTCAATTTCTTATAATGCAGGTTTGGGAAATTACAAATATGTTTTCGTCAGTCATTAAATTGGGTCTAAAAGACCCTGAGTTAAAGGACTATTGTTTGAGTACTATAAGGTTCTCTCTTTCTGTGCCATTAGGAAGCCAGCCCAGAACTTCCGAATTACCCTGAACATTGTGTTTCCCTCACATTTCTCCAAGGATTAATGATCCATTGTGTGAACATCTGTACATCGTCACAGATCAAATCGAACACTTTGACGTCTCATTCCTTGCTGTGAAATTATAACATTTCAATATTTCTCCATCTCATCCCCTGCAGTCTGTGATGGGTCAGATTTCTAGGGGCGCAGTTAACACTTAACGTCTGGATCATAACACTTCTCTTTACTTGTGAGCCCAGAGCGTCTGGGCGGCACAAAGGATATGTGTATTAGTGTTCAGAGTGTCGGAATCCTACCAGGTGTGTATCGGGTCTCACAGTGTTACAGGATCCTGCCAGATGGGTCTGGGGATTCAGAATATATCAGGATACTGCCAGGTGTGCGTGGGTTTTCATAGTGTATTAAAATCCTGCCAGGTGTGTATGGGGTTTGACAGTTTAAATGGATCCTGCCAGGTGTGTATGGGGATTCACAGTGTTTCTGGATCCTGCCAGGTGTGTATGGGGATTCACAGTGTATCAGGATCCTGCCAGGTGTGTATGGGGACTCACAGTGTGTCAGGATCCTGCCAGGTGTGCATGGGGATTCAAAGTGTATCCGGATCCTGCCAGGTGTGCATGGTGATTCACCGTGTATTAGGATACTGTCAGGTGTGTATCGGGTATCACATTGTATCAGGTTCCTGCCATGAGTGTATGGGGATTCACAGTGTATCAGGAACCAGCCAGCTGTGGATGGGAAGTTACAGTGTATCAGGATCCTGCCAGCTGTTTATGGGGTTTCACAGTGAATCTGCAACCTACCAGGTTAGTACGGGGATTCTGCCAAGTCTGTGTGGGGATTAATAGTGTTCGCCATCCTGACAGGTGTGCATGGTGATTCATAATATATCGGGAACCTTCCCTGTGTGTATGAGGATTCACAGTGTTTCTGGATCCTGCCAGGTGTGTATGGGGACTCACAGTGTATGACGATCCTGCCAGATGAGTATGGGGATTCAATGTGTATCAGAATGCTGCCAGGTGTACATTGGTTTCAGAGTGTATGAGGATCTGGCCAGGTGTGTTTGAGGATATATAGTGTATCAGAATGCTGCCAGGTATGTAAGTGGATTCACAGTGGTTCTGGAACCTGCCAGCTGTATATGGGGATAGACCATGTATCGGGATCCTGTCAGGTGTGTAAGGGGCTTCACACGTTATCAGGAACCAGCCAGTTGTGTATGGAGATTCACAGACTATGATGAACCTGCCTGGTGTGTCTGGGCTCTCAGTGAATCATGATCTTGCCAGTTGTGTATGGGGAGTCACAAAGTATCAGGGTCTCTCAGATATATATGGGGACTTACAGTGAATCATGATCCTGCCAGGTGTGCATGGGGATTCACAGTAAATCGTGATCCTGCCAGGTGTTTATGGGGATTCACAGTGAATCATGAACCTGCCAGGAATATATTGGGATTCACAGTGAATCAGGATTCAGCCAGGTGTGTATGAGGATTCACAGTTGATCAGGATCCTGCCAGTTGTTTCTGGGGATTCGGCGTGTATCAGGATCCTGCCAGGTGTGCATGGGGATTCAGGGCGGATCAGGGTCCTGACAGGTGTGCCTGGGGTTTCATAGTGTTTCTGGATCCTATCAGGTGTGCACGGGGTTTCAGAGTGAATCAGGATCCCGCCTGCTGTTTATGAGGATTCAGATTGTATGAGGATACTGCCAGGTGTATGTGGGGATTCACATTGAATCTGGATCCTGCCAGGTGTTTATGGGTTTTCACAGTGTATCAGGATCCTGCCAGGTTTGTATGTAGATTCAGCGGCTATCAGGATCTTGCTAGGTGTGTATGGGGTTTAACAGTGTATCAGGATCCTGCCAGATGTGTATGGGGATTCAAAGCGCATCCGGATTTTCGCCCCAGGTCTGTATGGTGTTTTACTGTGTTTCAGGATTTTCCCCCCAGTTGTTGTATGATTTTTCACAGTGTATCAGGATACCGCGAGGTGTTGATGGGAAGTCACGTTGTATCAGGATCCTGCTAGGTGTTTATGGGGCTTCACCGTGAATCTGGAACCTAACAGGTGAGTATGCGGATTCAATGTGTATCAGGATCCTGCCAGGTGTGTATGGGGATTAATAGCGTTTCGCGATCCCGAGAGGTGCGCATGGCGTGTCGGAATGTATCGGGAACCTTCCAGGTGTGTATGGTGTTTCACAGAGTTTTGGGGTCATGCCAGGTTTGTATAACCGGTGACCTCCGGTCAACACCATCTATCGGGAACCTGCCAGGTGTCGATGGTTATTCAGAATGTATCAGGAGCTTGCCAAGTGTGTATGGGGATTCACAGTGTATCAGGATCCTGCCAGGTTTGCATGACGATTAATGGTGTGTCTGGAAACTGAGGGAAGTGTATGGGACTTCACTGTATATCAGGAGACCCCTGATGTCTATGACGTTTCATAGTGTATCAGGAACCTCCCAGGTGTGTATGGGGCTCACAGTGAATCAGGATCCTGACAGTTGTGTCCGGCGATGGACAATATCTCCGGATCCTGTCAGGTTAGCATGAGCATTCGAAGTGTTTCACGTTTCTGCCAGGTGTGTATGGGCATTCAGTGTGAATCAGGGTGCTGCCAGGTGTACATGGGGTTTCAGAGTGTAGGAGGATCCAGCTCGGTGTGTATGGGGATACACAGTGTGACAGGATGCTGCCAGGTGTGTATGGGGAATCAGAGTGTATGAGGATCCTGCCAAGTGTGTTTGGGGATTCACAGTGGTTCTTGAACCTGCCAGGTGTGTACGGCGCTTCACATGTTATGAGGAACGAGCCAGTTGTGTATGGAGCTTCACAGACTATTAGGAACCTGCATGGTGTGTCTGGGCCTCTCAGTGAATCAGGATCCTGCCAGTTGTGTATGGGGAGTCACAAAGTATCAGTATCTCTCAGATATATATGGGGATTCACAGTGAATCATGATCCTGCCAGGTCTGTATGGAGATTCGCAGTGAATCATGATCCTGCCAGGTGTGTATGGCGTTTCACAGTGTTTCAGTATGCTGCCAGGCGTGTATGGGGTTTCACAGTGTATCATTATCCTGCCAGGAGTTTATGGGGATTCACAGTGTTTCAGTATCCTGCCAGGTGTGTATGGGGTTTCCCAGTGTATCAGGATCCTGCCAGGTGTGTATGGGGTTTCCCAGTTTATCAGGATCCTGCCAAGTGTGTACGGGGATTCACATTGAATCTGGATCCGGCCAGGTGTTTATGGGGATTAATACTGTTTCGCGATCCTGAGAGGTGTGCATGGTGAGTCAGCAGTATCGGGAACCTTCCAGGTGTGTATGGTGTTTCACAGAGTTTTGGGGCCATGCCAGGTTTGTATAACCGATGACCTCCGGTCAACAGCATCTATCCGGAACCTGCCAGGCGTCTATGTTTATTCAGAGTGTAACAGGATCCTGCCAGGTGTGTATGGTGATTCAAAGTGAATCAGGATCCTGCCAGATGTGTGTGGGGATTCACAGTGTATCAGTATCCTGCCACGAGTTTATGGGGATTCACAGTGTTTCAGTATCCTGCCAGGTGTGTTTGGGGATTGAGAGTGTATCAAGATCCTGCCAGGTGTTTCTGCGGATTCACAGTCTATCAGGATCCTGCCAGTTGTGTATGGGGATTCACAGTGTATCAGTATCCTGCCAGTTGTGTATGGGGATTCACAGTGTATCAGTATCCTGCCAGGTGTGTATGGGGATTGAGAGTGTATCAGGATCCTGCCAGGTGTTTCTGCGCATTCACAGTATATCAGGATCCTACCAGTTGTGTATGGGGATTCACAGTGTATCAGGATCCTACCAGGTGTGTATGGGGATTCACAGTGTATCAGTATCCTGCCAGGTGTGTATGGTGATTCAAAGCGAATCAGGATCCTGCCAGTTGTGTATGGGGATTCACAGTGTATCAGGATCCTACCAGGTGTGTATGGGGATTCACAGTGTATCAGTATCCTGCCAGTTGTGTATGGTGATTCAAAGTGAATCAGGATCCTGCCACGAGTTAATGGGGATTCACAGTCTACCAGGATCCTGCCAGTTGTGTATGGGGATTCACAGTGTATCAGGATCCTACCAGGTGTGTATGGGGATTCACGGTGTATCAGGATCCTACCAGGTATGTATGGGGATTGACAGTGTATCAGGATCCTACCAGGTAAGTATGGGGATTCACAATGTTACAGGATTTCCCCCCCAGTTGTGTATGAGTTTTCGCAGTGTATCAGGATACCGCCAGGTGTGGATGGGAAGTCACGGTGTATCAGGATCCTGCTCGGTGTTTATGGGGTTTCACAGTGAATCTGGAACCTACCAGGTGAGGATGAGGATTAATAGTGTTTCGCGATCCTGAGAGGTGTGTATGGCGATTCAGAATCTTTCGGGAAACATCCAGTTGTGTTATGGTGATTCACAGAGTTTCGAGGTCATGCGAGGTTTGTATGAGGATTCAACATCTATCGGGAACCTGTTAGGTGTCTATGGTTATTCAGAGTGTATCAGGAACCTCCCAGGTGTGTATGGGGCTCACAGTCAATCAGGATCCTGCCAGTTATGTTCGGCGATTGACAATGAATCCGGATCCTGTCAGTTTGGCATAGGCATTCGATGTGTTTCAGGTTCCTGCCAGGTTTGTATGGGCATTCAGTGTGAATCAGGGTGCTGCCAGGTGTACATGGGGTTTCAGAGTGTAAGAGGATCCATCCAGGTGTGTATGTGGATACACAGTGTGTCAGGATGCTGCCAGGTGTGTATGGGGATTCAGAGTGTATGAGGATACTGCCAGGTGTGTTTGTTGATTCACTGTGGTTCTGGAATCTGCCAGGTGTGTTTGGAGGTTCATCGTGTATTGGGATCATGTCAGGTGTGTACGGGGCTTCACATGTTATCAGGAACCAGCCAGTTGTGTGGGGGTTTCATTGACTATCAGGAACCTGCCTGGTGTGTCTAGGCCTCTCAGTGAATCAGGATCCTGCCACTTGTGTATGGGGATTCACAATGAATCTGGATCCTGCCAGGTGTTTATGGGTTTTCATAGAGTTTCAGGATCCTGCTAGGAGTGTATGGGGATTCACCGTGTATCAGGATCCTGCCAGGTGTGTATGGGGATTCAGAATGTATCAGGATCCTGCCAGGTGTGTATGGAGATTCACAGTGTATCAGGATCCTGCAAGGAGTTTATGGGGATTCACAGTGTATCAGGATCCTGCCAGGTGTGAATGGGGTTTCACAGTTTATTTGGATTTTGCCCCCAGGTGTGTATGGGGATTCACAGTGTTACAGGATTTTCCTCCCAGTTTTGTCTGATTTTTCACAGTGTACCAGTATACCGCCAGGTGTGGATGGGAAGTCAAGGTGTATCAGGATGCTGCTTGGTGTTTATTGGGTTTCACAGTGAATCTGGAAGCTACCAGGTGAGTATGAGGATTCAATGTGTATCAGGATCCTGCCAGGTGTTTATGGGGGTTAATAGTGTTTCGCGATCCTGGGAGGTGTGTGTGGCGATTCAGAATGTTTCGGGAAACTTCCAGGTGTGTATGGTGATTCACAGAGTTTCGGTGTCTGCGAGGTTTGTGTGGGGATTCACCATCTATCGGGAACCTGACAGGTGTCTATGGTTATTCAGAGTGTATCAGGAACCTCCCAGGTGTGTATGGGGCTCACAGTCAATCAGGATCCTGCCAGTTGTGTCCGGCAATTGACAATGTATCCGGATCCTGTCAGTTTAGCATGGGCATTCAAAGTGTTTCAGGTTCCTGCTAGGTGTGTATGGGCATTCAGTGTGAATCAGGGTGCTGCCAGGTGTACATGGGGTTCAAGAGTGTAGGAGGATCCAGCCAGGTGTGTATGGGGATACACAGTGTGTCAGGATGCTGCCTGGTGTGTATGGGGATTCAGAATGAATCATGATCCTGCCAGGTGTGTATGGAGATTCACAGTGAATCATGATACTGCCAGGTGTGTATGTGGATTTACAATGTATCAGGATCCTGCCAGGTGTTCATGGCGTTTCACAGTGTTTCAGTATGCTGCCAGGTGTGTATCGGGTTTCACAGTGTATCAGTATCCTGCAAGGAGTTTATGGGGATTCACAGTATATCAGGATCCTGCCAGGTGTGAATGGGGTTTCACAGTCTATCAGGATCCTGCCAGTTGTGTATGGGGTTTCACAGTCTATCAGGATCCTGCCAGTTGTGTATGGGGATTCACAGTATATCAGGATCCTGCCAGGTGTGAATGGGGTTTCACAGTCTATCAGGATCCTGCCAGAAGTGTATGCGGATTCACCGGCTATCACGATCCTGCCAGGTGTGTATGGGGTTTCACAGTCTATCAGGATCCTGCCAGGTGTGTATGGGGATTCACAGTCTATCAGTATCCTGCAAGACGTGTATGGGGATTCACAGTGTATCAGTATCCTGCAAGGAGTTTATGGGGATTCACAGTATATCAGGATCCTGCCAGGTGTGAATGGGGTTTCACAGTCTATCAGGATCCTGCCAGTTGTGTATGGGGATTCACAATGTATCAGGATCCTGCCAGGTGTGTATGGGGATTAATCGTGTTTCTGGAACCGGAGGGATGTGTATGGGAATTCACAGTGTATCAGGAAACTCCTGATGTCTATGGGGTTTCATAGTGTATCAGGCACCTCCCAGGTGTGTATGGGGCTCACAGTGAGTCAGGATCCTGAGAGTTGTGTCCGTCGATTGAGAGTGTATCCGGATCCTGCCAGTTGTGCAAGGGGAGTCACAAAGTATCAGGATCTCTCAGATGTATATGGGGATTCACAGTGTATCAGGATCCTGCCAGGTGTGTGTGGTGATTCACAGTGAATCAGGATCCTGCCAGATGTGTATGGGGATTCACAGTTTATCAGAATCCTGCCACGAGTTTATGGGGATTCACAGTGTTTCAGTATCCTGCAAGATGTGTATGGGGATTCACAGAGCATCAGGATCCTGCCAGGAGTGTATGCGGATTCACCGGCTATCACGATCCTGCCAGGTGTGTATGGGGTTTCACAGTCTATCAGGATCCTGCCAGGTGTGTATGGGGATTCACAGTCTATCAGGATCCTGCCAGGTGTGTTTGGGGATTCACAGTGTATCTGGATTTCCAAACCCCCCCCCCCCACCCCGCCTGATGTGTATGGGGATTCACTGCGTTTCAGGATTTTCCCCCCAGTTGTGTATGAATTTTCAGTGTATCAGGATACCGCCAGGTGTGGATGGGAAGTCACGGTGTATCAGGATCCTGCTCGGTGTTTATGGGGTTTAACAGTGAATCTGGAACCTACCAGTTGAGTATGGGGATTCAATGTGTATCAGGATCCTGACAGGTGTGTATGGCGATTCACGGAGTTTCGGGGTCATGCCAGGTTTGTATGGAGATTCACTGCCTGTCGGGAAACTGCCAGGTGTCTATGGTTATTCAGATTGTATAAGGATCCTGCCAGGTTTGTATGCGGATTAATAGTGTTTCTGGAACCTGAAGGATGTGCATGGGACTTCACAGTGTATCAGGAAACTCCTAGTTGTTTATGGGTTTTCACAGTGTTTCAGGAACCTCCCAGATGTGTATGGGGCGCACACTGAAGCAGGATCCTGCCAATTGTGTCCGGCGATTGACAGTGTATCCGGATCCTGCCAGTTTGGTATGGGGATTCGACGTGTTTCAGGTTCCTGCCAGATGTGTCTGCATATTCAATATGAATCAGTATGCTGCCAGATTTACATGGGGTTTCAGTGTGTAAGAGGATCTGACCAGGTGTGTATGGGGATTCACAGTGTGTCAGGATGCTGCCAGGTGTGTATGGGGATTCGGAGTGTATGAGAATCCTGCGACGTGTCTTTGGGGATTCACAGTGTATTAGGATCCTGTCAAGTTTGTACGGGGCTTCACATGTTATCAGGAACCAGCCAGTTGTGCATGGAGCGTTACAGACTATCAGGAACCTGCCTGGTGTGTCTGGGGCTCTCACTGAATCAGGATCTTGCCAGTTGTGTATGGGGAGTCACAAAGTATCAGGATCTCTCAGACATATATGGGGATTCACAGTGAATCATGATCCTGCCAAGGCTTTATGGGGATTCAAGGTGAATCATGATCCTGCCAGGTGTTTATGGGGTTTCGCAGTGAATCATGATCCTGCCAGGTGTGTATGGGGATTCGCAGTGCACCAGGTTCCTGCCAGATTGATATGAGGATTCGCAGTAAATCAGTGTACTGCCTAGCTTGCATGTGGGTTCACAGTGTAGCAGGATACTGTCAGGTGTGTTAGGAGGGTCACATTATAGCAGGCTCCTGCCACGTGAGGATGGGTTATCACATTTTATCAGGTTGCGGCCAAGAATATATGGTTTTTTGAGAGAATATAATTATCCTGCCAGTTGTTCATGGGGTGTCACAAAGTATCAGGATCTGCCAGAGGTGTATGGGGACTCACAGTGAAACACGATCATGCCAGATCTGTATGAGAATTCACAGTAAATCAGTATCCTGCCATGCGTTTTTTGGGTGTTCAGAATGTATCAGGATGCCACCAGGTGTGAAAGGGGTTTCACAGTGCATCAAAATAGTGTCAGGTGTTCATGTGGATTCACAAAGTATCAGGATTCTGTCAGGTGTGAATGTGGGTTACAGATTATCAGCATCCTGCCAGGTGTTTATGGGGATTGACAGTGTATCAGGATCCTGCCAGGTGTGTATGGGGATTCACAGTGTATCAGGATCCTGCCTGGTGTGTATGGGGATTCACAGTGCATCAGGATCCTGCCAGGTGTGTGTGGGGATTAACAGTGCATCAGGATCCTGCCAGGTGTGTATGGGGATTCACAGTGTATCAGGATCCCGCCAGGTGTGAATGTGGGTTCACAGTGTATCAGGATCCTGTCAGGTGTGTATGTGGGTTCACAGTGCATCAGGATTCTGCCATGTGTGTATGTGGGTTCACAGTGCATCAGGATCCTGCAATGTCTGTATGTGGGATCACAGTGTATCAGGATCCTGCCAGGTGTGTATGTGGGTTCACAGTTTATTCGGATCCTGCCAGGTGTGTATGTGGGTTCACAGTGTATCAGGATCCTGCCAGGTGTGTATGTGGGTTCACAGTTTATTGGGATCCTGCCAGGTGTGTATGTAGGTTCACAGTGTATCAGGATCCTGCCAGGTGTGTATGTGGGTTCACAGTTTATTTGGATCCTGCCAGATGTGTATGTGGGTTCACAGTGTATCAGGATCCTGCCAGGTGTCTAAGTGAGTTCACAATGTATTAGGATCCTGCCAGGTGTGTATGGGGATTCACAGTGTATCAGGATCCTGCCAGGTGTGTATGGGGATTCACAGTGTATCAGGATCCTGCCAGGCGTGTAAGTGGGTTCACAATTTATTAGTATCCTGCCAGGTGTGTATGGGGATTCACAGTGTATCAAGATCCTGCCAGGTGTGTATGGGGATTCACAGTGTATCAGGATCCTGCCAGGTGTGTATGGGGATTCACAGAGAATCAGGATCCTGTGACGTGTCTTTTGGGATTCACAGTGTATCAGGATCTCGTCAAGTTTGTACGGAGCTTCACATGTTATCTGGAACCAGCCAGTTGTGCCTGGAGCTTTACAGACTATGAGGAGCCTGCCTGGTGTGTCTGGGACTCTCACTGAAGCAGGATCCTGCCAATTTTGTATGGAGAGTCACAAAGTATCAGGATCCCTCAGATACATATTGAGATTCACAGTGAATCATGATCCTGCCAGGTCTTTATGGGGATTCACGGTGAATCATGATCCTGCCAGGTGTGTATGGGGTTTCGCAGTGCATCATGATCCTGCCAGGTGTGTATGGGCATTCGCAGTGCATCAGGTTCCTGCCAGATTTACATGAGGATTCGCATTAAATCAGTGCACTGCCATGTGCATATGGGGAATCAGAGTGTATCAGTATCCTTCAAGGTTTGTATGGGGATTCACATTGTATCAGAATCCTGCCTGGCGTGCATGTGGGTTCACAGTGTATCAGGATCCTGCCAGGTGTGTTAGGAGGGTCAGAGTATTGCAGGATCCTGCCACGTGATTATGGGTTATCAGAGTGCATCTGGTAGCGGCCAAGAATGTACGGGGTTTTGAGAGAACATAATTATCCTGCCCATTGTGCATGGGGTGTCACAAAGTATCAGGATGTGCCAGATGTAAGAACATAAGAACATAAGAAATAGGAGCAGGAGTAGGCCAATCGGCCCCTCGAGCCTGCTCCGCCATTCAATAAGTTCATGGCTGATCTGATCCTCACCTCAAATCTAAATTCATGTCAAATTTGCTGCCCGCTCCCCGTAACCCCTAATCCCCTTTACTTCAAGGAAACTGTCTATTTCTGTTTTACATTTATTTAATGATGTAGCTTCCACAGCTTCCTGGGGCAGCAAATTCCACAGACCTACTACCCTATGAGTGAAGAAGTTTCTCCTCATCTCAGTTTTGAAAGAGCAGCCCCTTATTCGAAGATTATTTGTGTGGGGACTCACAGTGAATCAAGATCCTTCCAGATTTGTATGAGAATCCACAGTAAATCAGTATCCTGCCATGTGTTTTTTGGGTATTCAGTGTGTATCAGGAAGCTACCAGGTGTGAAAGGTGTTTCACAGTCCATCAAAATAGTGTCAGGTGTTCATTGGGATTCACAGTGATTGGGGATCCTACCAGGTGTTTATAGGGCTTGCACAGTCAATCAGGATCCTGCCAGGTGTTTATGGGGATACACAGTGCATCAGGATCCTGCCAGGTGTGAATGTGGGTTCACAGTTTATTCGGATCCTGCCAGGTGTGTCTGTGGGATCACAGTGTATCAGGATCCTGCCAGGTGTGTATGTGGGTTCACAGTGTATCAGCATCCTGCCAGGTGTGTATGGGGATTCACAGTATATCAGGATCCTGCCAGATGTGTATGGGGATTCATAGTGTATCAGGAGCCTGCCAGGTGTGTATGTGGGTTCACAGTGTATCAGGCTCCTGCCAGTTGTGTATGGGGTTTCATAGTGTATCAGGATCCCGCCAAGTGTGTATGAGGATTCAAAGTTTATGGGATTTCTGAACAGATCGTGATCAGCAGCCGGGCCAAGTGAAAAAATGCAACCTGCGTATCTTTGCAGGATATGTCAGAAATCGTACAATCGTTGAGGATTGATTTTGAATCAAAACGAGGTTCATTTCTGTTCCCTCCACCCTTTGAATTTCTGATTACCAGATTCTGAAAATCTCTAAACAAAAGACTACAGTCAAACATTCTGAATTTCAGAAGTGAAATAAACGGTTTGAAATCTCCACTTCATCACTTACCTTTCAGGTGACTGGGTATTTCAGATAAACCTCGTCCGATGTTCATATAATCAAATGGATCAGGACCTGTTTAAATCAATGAGCTTTCATGAAATCAGATCTGTGTAATATTATAGTAAATTCTGCAGTGTTTCAATCTGAAATTGAATTCAATGTGTGATTTTACTGTACCAAGTTCCTGCATCTCTTTCAGTATTTTGTCCAACTTTGGTACCACATGGTGCATTTTCACAAAGGATTCCCACATCACCCTTCGAGCCGGAGAGCCTTTCTCCATCACCAGACTTAGGAGAAGTTTGGAACTGTCCGTCCTGTTTCCCTTCTCCACGAGATCAACGACTTTCTGTAAACAATAACAATGAATATATTGGTCCCGACTTTTCCCACTCAAACTTAAACTGTTTCCCTTCTACTTTCAGTCCAACACAAGAGTTATACCCGAACCGTTCCCCTGTCCTTTGTACAGACACTGTCCGATCCACTGGGTATTTTCACCTCTTCGTATCATTGTTTCAGGTTCACTGTATTTTCAGTTTGATCAATTTCTTTCCGATTTGACCTGTTTCTGTTCTGTCACATTCAATGATTCTAAGATCTGATATCCTGTTAGCTCTGTGATGTTTAAATAATCCAAATTTATTCTGCGTCCCTCCCACTTACCCGATGTTCCTGTCCACTGAAATGCCTCTCGTATGTTAACAACGAGCTGACTCCGTCCACCACTTCTTCAATCGCCTGTTCTAATCTGTCCCGGTAGAATTTCGTCAACTGGAACAGCTGGTAATCGTCGCACTTTGTCAGGAACTCAGTGATTGCAGCGGTCGGATCTGTGAACAAAAATGGAGAAAACTAAACACATTATCGACTTTCTATCCGGGCGGCTACATTTCCTCTTATACCAAATGGCTGAAACCTCCTGTGAGCCACATTATCAAATACCTTCTGAAAACCCATATACACCGCATGTGCTGCATCCCATCGATCTGTACAGTCAATTATCAACAAAGCTGTATCAAATTTGTCAAATACGACTTGTCTGCCGCGAATCAGTTCCAGCCTCCCCTGATCATCCCCTGTTTCTCCAAATGTTCACTAATTCGACCTGGAATTACAGATTCGAGGAGTTTGCCCACTGTTGACGGAGACTAATTGGTCTCCAGTTACCCGTTGATCCTCTCTCCCTATTTTAACAGAGACATTACTTGGGCTCCTTCAGTCCACCTTGATATTTTTGATAACAAACGAGGATTGAGAAATTGTGATCAGAGTCCCTCCTTCTCCTCTCTGACTTCCTTTAACAGCCTCGGGAGTGTTAACTCTGGGCCCAGTGATTTATCCACCTCGGCGATTTTTCTCAGATCCAAATCCTTCTCTACAGTTATCTCTAACTATGGTCCCACATCCTTCTCTAGTACACCAACATTTTCACTTCCACCATCATATTTAAAAACTAAAGGAAATATTTTGTATCTCCCCAAAACTTCATCCACAACGAGTTTTCCCCAGTTTCCCCTCTATCTCACCTCCACTGATTGCTGGCCTGAAAAGCCCACCGAGAATTGTGCTGCTTCTCTTCCTCTTGCTTAACTAATTACATGTGGATTCGATGTTAACATAGCTCCCTGGAAGATTCTTATGTTCTAAATTTCTCCTTTCCTCGACCTCTCTGTTCCCCTTTCAGACTCTCCTTAAAACCTATCTCTTTGACCAAGCTTTTGGTCACCCGTCCAAATATCTCGTTATTTGACTCGGTCTCAAATTTTGTTTGGTAATCGCTCCTGTGAAGCGCCCTGGGTCGTTTTACTACTTTAAAGGTGCTATATAAATGCAAGTTGTTATTGTTCTAACTCTGTCTTAGAACCTTTTACTAATACCGGCGTCCAGAACAATATTTCTCTCCACTCAAAATGTTTTCATCAGAAACATTTCGCTCTGAGCCCTGTGAAAACTCAGGCCTGTCTTCCAGATACTAGATCACATCTCTTACACGTCTGATTTTCCGAATATGTTTGGAATGAGTTGTATATTCACAGACATAACTCACAATCCTAACTCCGATTTTTTGATATGTTGACCCGTTTCCGTTTCATTGCTTTTTTTAAAATACGAAGTGACTTTATCTCTCAATATTTCAAAACCACCTTCCTTTATTCCTGCTAATAAATTTTCGCTCTTTCATAAATCTTCTGTTCTGCTCCAACAGTTTTATTAATCCCAATCTCTAGCCTCAGTAACTGAGATTTCCCATCCTCCAGTCATATCAACTGAAACCCTCCTGCTTCATTCACCCAGTCTGTAAAAACATTGTTGGTCGGTTCAGACCGTGACCGTCCCTTCCCTTCTCCCTGAACTCACTTCAGTCCCCAAGACCGTGAACCATTCCCTCCTGCTCCATTCACCCAGTCTGTAAAACCATTGTTGGTCGGTTCAGACCGTGACCGTCCCTTCCCTTCTCCCTGAACTCACTTCAGTCCCCAAGACCGTGAACCATTCCCTCCTGCTCCATTCACCCAGTCTGTAAAACCATTGTTGGTCGGTTCAGACCGTGACCGTCCCTTCCCTTCTCCCTGAACTCACTCTACTCCCCAAGACCGTGAACCCTTCCCTCCTGCTCCATTCACCCAGTCTGTCAACCCATTGTTGGTCGGTTCAGATCGTGTCCGTCCCTTCCCTTCTCCCTGAACTTACTCTAGTGTTACAAGACCGTGAACCCTTCCCTCCTGCTCCAAACTCCTACACATTGAACTGCCTCATATATCCCTCCTTAAGTGGCCCAGTGTAAAACTGTGGCACCCCATCCACCACCCTGAACATTCACTCCCTTCTCCGGCGCAATGTGACTGCAGTGTGTACCATCCACAGGATGCACTGCAGCAACTCGCCAAAGCTTCTTCGACAGCACCTCCTAAACCCATGACCTTGACTACCTAGAAGGGCAAGGACAGCAGGCACATGGGAACAACATCACCTGCACGTTCCCCTCCAAGTCACACACCATCTCGACTTGGAAATATATCGCCGTTCCTTCAGCGTCGCTGGGTCAAAATCCTGGAACTCCCTTCCTAACAGCACTGTGGGAGAACCGACACCACACGGACTGCAGCGGTTCAAGAAGGAAGCTCATCACCACCTTCTCAAGGGCAAGTAGGATTGGTAACATACTGGATTACAAATAAATGCTGGCCTTGCCAGCGACGCCCACATCCCATGAACAAATAAAAAAAAATCCAGTGATCACCACTTAGAGGCCTTGTTTTTTAGTCTCGAACTTAAATCTTAATATTCCCTCCATAAACGTATTGCTCTCCATGTTACTGGTTCCAACCATGACTATTCTCTGCTCTCCTTTCCATCCCAGAGTTGGTCCTACCTGTTACAGGATGTTCTTCCCTCTGATACCAGGAAGGTAACTTACCATTCGGGACCTGCTCAGAGCTGCAGAAGAGTCTGTCTATTTTCCTGACGATAGTATCTCCCACCACTATCGCTCTCCTAATCCTGTGCCCCACCTGCCTCTCACGCCCGCTCCACTCGGGGTGTCCCCCTGCTCCCTGGTCTCACATTGTTACTCATGAAGGCCATCCTCTGAGTCATTGTCTCTATCCACCTTACATCCCTAACACCAGGTATTGATTCGACAGTTCCAGTACTCAGGAGATCCCTCCACCTGTGACTGCACTGTCCCTCTGGATGGTCACTCACTTCCCTCTTTCTACACAGTATCTGTGCAGTTACCTCTTCCTGTGTGAGCTGCAGGTTCTTCCTCGAGATCTGAACCCTTTGTCAGGACAGAAAATATATTTTGATGAATTTTGTGAACCTACCTGTATCCATTGTCATTCTTGGTGAAAATGTTGGATCTTCTCTCCTGTTTGATCCTTCAGCCATGGTGGTGACAGATTCCCAGATTCTGATGCTCTGTAATAAATACAATATTAATAGGAGTGTTAGACAGAAATACTAAAATGAGCAAGAGAACGTACCCTTGTTAAGCATTCGCGACCCTCTGTGGGAAGATATTCCTCCTCATCTCAATCTTGAAAGGCCAACCTCTTATCCTGCAACTATGCCCCTGAGTTCTGGACTCTCTAGGTGGGGGAATTCAGTTTACTTTATATTCCATTTTCTCCCTTGTTATCAATGTTTTGATCGTCCATTGTTGGTTTCTGAAACTCTCCCAATCTCCAGGCTTATTACTCTTCTTCGCAACATTATAGGCTCTTCTTTCAATCTAATACTCTCCTTAACTTCTTTACATTCCAATGGGCGGATCACTTTTCCAGTGAAGTTTTTATTTCTCAAAGGAACGTAGACTTGTTGTGAATACTAAAATATTTCTTCAAATGTTTGACATTGATTTTCAACTGTCAAACCATTTAATTGTATTTCCCTCTTTTTCTTCGACAACTCGCCTGTCATACCTTTGTAATTGGCTTTATTTAAGTTTAAGATTCTAGTTTCTGACTTTCGAACGTTTCTTTCAAACTCAATGTGAAATTCTATCATATTATGATCACTATTCTCCAGAGGTTCTTTCACTGTTAAGTTTCTAATTAACCCTATCTCATTACATAATACAAGATCGAAAATAAAATGTTCCCTGGTTGGTTCCATGAAGTATTGCTCTTGGAAACCGTCTCGAATACATTCCGTCAACTCGTCTTCCAAACTACCTTTGCCATCCTGATTTGCCCATTCTGTACGCAGATTAAAGCCCCCCGTAATGACTGCATTTCCTTTGTTACAAGATCCCATTGTTTCATAATTAATACTCTATACTACGGTATTAGTATTATTAGGGGGTCAATAAATTACTCGCACCAGTGTTTTCTGCCCCTTTTTATTTATAATTTCCACCCATATTAATTCTACTTCCTGATCTTCCGAGCCAAGATCCTTTCTCACCATAAAACCAGAAGAGATAGGAGCAGGAGTAGGCCATTCGGCCCCTCGAGCCTGCTCCGCCAATCAATGATATTATAGCTGATCTGATTTTTACCTCAACTCCACTTTCCCGCCTTTTCCCCATTTCCTTTGACTCCCTTGCTGATCAAAAATTTGTCAAACTCAGTCTTGAATGTATTCAATTACTCAGCTTCCACAGCTTTTTGGGGTAAAGAATTCCAAAGATTCACGACCCTCTGGGAGAAGAAATTCCTCCTCATTTCCGTCTTAAACGGGCGACTCATTATTCTGAGATTCCGCCCCCGAGTTTTAGATTCTCCGATGAGGGGCAACATTCTCTCAGCATCTGCCCTATCGAGTCCCCTCAGGATCTTGTATGTTTCAATAAGGTCTCCACTCATCCTTCTGAACTCCAACCTGTTCAACCTTTCCTCATAAGACAACCCTTCCATGCGCGGAATCAATGTAGCGAACCTTCTCTGAACTGCCTCCAAAGCAAGTATGTCCTTCCTTAAATAAGGGCACCAGAACTGTACGCAGTACTCCAGGTGTGGTCTCATCAGCTCCCTGTACAGTTGTAGCATGACTTTCCTGCTTTTATACTCCATACCCCAAGAAATAAAGGCCAATATTCCGTTTGCCTTCCGGATGACCTGCTGCACCTGCATGTTGACTTTTTGTGTTACGTGTACGAGGACACCCAGATCCATCTGTACCGCAGCATTTTGTAATATTTCTCCATTCAAATAATGTTTTGCGTTTTTATTTTTCCTCCCAAAGTGGATGACTTCACATTTTCCCACATTATAATCCATCTGCCAAATTTTTGCCCATTCGCTCAACCTGTCAATATCCCTTTGCAGACACTTTGTGTCCTCATCACAACTTGCTTATCCACCTATCTTTGTATCATCAGCAAATTTGGCCACAAGACAGTCTGTCCCTTCATCCAAGTCATTGCACCTGTCCTTAGGTCATCCTTTATTAATTGGGCTACACACCCATCATTTCCATTCTGCCCATCTTTTCTAAAACATCATGTTCCCTGGAGTATTTTGTTCCCGACCTTCGTAATTTTTCAACAATGTATCTGTAATTGCTATTAGGTCAAACCCATATATCGCTATATGTGCAATTAATTCATCTATCTTGTTCCGAATGCTCCGTGCATTCAGATAAAGAACCTTAAATTTTGACTTTTCACCAGTTTTTCCCGCTTTGCCCTTCCTTGTTGTTGCATTATTATTGGAAAACTCCCTGTCCCTTCCTGCCACACTCTGGTTATCTTTACCCAAGTCACCAAACTGTTTCACTGTCTTAAATGTTCTCATTAGATTTCTAATTTTTTCCTCACCTGAACCCTCCCCACTTTTTTCAGTTTAAAGCCCTTTACAGGAGAATAGTTGATGAAAATATCGACTGTGTAAAGGTCAAACTAATTTTCCCTCACTAATGTTAAATAAAAATCAAATCGTTGAATTGTTGCTGATTGAAAGCTGACACCTCCCTCAGGAAACAAACCACTGAGCCAGTCCCATATCGACACCACACTGACCCAGTCACAAACCGAAACCCCATTGACCCAGTCCTACACCGACACCCCACTGACCCAGTCCCACACCGACACCCCACTGACCCAGTCCCACACCGACACCCCACTGACGAAGTCCCACACCGACACCCCACTGACCCATTCCTGCAACGTCACCGCACGGACCCAATCCCACACCGAAACATCACTGACCCTGCTCCACACCGAAACCCCACTGACCCAGTCCAAAAGCGAAAACCCACGGACTCAGTCCCACACCGACACCCCAATGACCCAGTCCCAAACCCGCACCCCACTGATCAGTCCGACAACTACACCCCACCGACCCAGAAACAAACCGACACCCCACGGACCCAATCCCACACCGACACCCCACGGACGCAGTCCCACACCGACACCCCACTGACCCAATCCCACACCGAAACCCCACGGACCCAGTCCCACACCGACACCCCACTGACCCAATCCCACACCGACACCCCACTGACCCAATCCCACACCGAAACCCCACGGACCGAGTCCCACACCGACACCCCACTGACCTAGTCCTAAACCCATATCCCACTAACCCAGTCCCACACCGACAGCCCACTGACCCAGTCCCACACCGACACACCACTGACCCAGTCCCACACCGACACCCCACTGACCCAGTCCCACACCGACACCTCACTGACCAAGACCCACATCGACACCATACTGACCCAGTCCCACACCGACACCCCACTGACCCAGTCCCACACCGACACCCCACTGACCCAGTCCCACACCGACACCCCACTGACCCAGTCCTACACCGACACCCCACTGACCCAGTCCCACACCGACACCCCACTGACCCAGTCCCACACCGACACCCCACTGACCCAGTCCCACACCGACACCCCACTGACCCAGTCCCACACCGACACCCCACTGACCCAGTCCCACACCGACACCCCACTGACCCAGTCCCACACCGACACCCCACTGACCCAGTCCCACACCGACACCCCACTGACCCAGTCCCACACCGACACCCCACTGACCAAGACCCACATCGACACCATACTGACCCAGTCCCACACCGACACCCCACTGACCCAATCCCACACCGAAACCCCACGGACCCAGTCCAACACCGACACCCCACTGACCTCGTCCTAAACCCATATCCCACTTACCCAGTCCCACACCGACAGCCCACTGACCCAGTCCTAGAGCCACACCCCACTGACCCAGTCCCACATCGACACCCCACGGACCCAATCCCACATCGACACCATACTGACCTAGTCCGATACCAACACCCCACTGACCCAGTCCTACACCGACGCCCCACTGACCCAGTCCCAAACCGAAACCCCACTGACCCACTCCCACACCAACACCCCACTGACCCAGTCCTACACCGAAACCCCACTGACACAGTCCCACAGAGACACCCCACTGACCCAGTCCTAAACTGACTCCTCAACGACGCAGAAATACACCGACACCCACTGAAACGTTGTGTTATTAAATGTAGTAACTTCCTCTTTACCATTTAAATGTTTGAATAAACTGATCCGTGACACATGATCCGCACCCAGGTAATTATAAACCTCGGTAATTCTCCAGGGTGCTCTGTGTTGTATTTATCACAACATGTCGCTGTGAGATCACCAACAGTTTAAACCAAACAAACTGCACTGAAAGCAGCAGGAACTTTAGTCAATCGTCACTTTGCTATCTTTGTTTCAGTGAGGCCATCGGGGAATAAATACCAGATCTCTAATATTACAGCGAAGAAAAATATTTTTCATTATCGTTCTGTTGATTTGTTTTTACTGCATGATCTATTTCACCAAAAGAAATTATAACATCGAACATCGATCCAAAAACGTTGGACTAAATCAAAAGCATTGTGGTGTTTCAATTTACCCGATATCCTTGATCACTTAAGGGTTTCTTGTATGTTAACACAAAGCTGCCTCCCTCCACATATTCATCAATTGCCTGTTCTCTTCTATTCTATCATGGGTGGACATCTTGATATTTAACAGCCCGGCAATCGTCGGAAATTGCAGGGTCTCGGAAATTGTGGGGCTTCGATCTGTGAAGAGAAAGTCAAGGAGACAAAGGCGGTGTATATTATCCATTTGGTGTTAGTTTATCAATCCTGGAAGGTTATAATATCAGCAGATTAGTGATGGACCCTACCACCTGTTGGCAATTTGTGTAGTTACTTTTTATATAAAGATTAGTGATGGACCCTCCTTCCTGTTGGTAATTTGTGTAGTTACTTTGTATATAAAGATTAGTGATGGACCCTCCTACCTGTTGGTAATTCATGAAGTTACTTTTCATATAAAGATTAATGATGGACCCTCCTACCTGTTGAAATTCAAAGCATCCCCACAAATTACCTTAATTAATGATCAGGAACCTCCTATCTGCGTGAAAGATTGTTTCAGCCCTGAAACGGTTTCCATCAAAACATTCCTGATTTTTTTCTCTCCAAAGGGAGCGGCGTCTCCGTTTTTCAGTTGAGTCAGTCTGGCAAATAAATTCCTCAGTAATTCGAACTTATTTTCGCAGAAGCGGCATTTCCTGCTCTATTTTCCCACCTAATGCACATCCGTTTCCAACTGACACTGTCACATTAAACAGAAATGAATTATTGTAATTAATCTGCATCAAGTTTTATATCCGAAATTGCTCCTATCATTTGACTGGATCGCGTTCAGTCCGGCCTCGGGTAACCAGAGGCTGATTTTCCAGCTGCCCAGCTGAGATCGATAATCGGCCAGAGCGAATGTGTGAACCCTTCGCTGAGCTGAACTGTGTGTTCGGTCTGAACAGATGGTCCCGCCTTTTATCAGTTAAATAAAAGTGTACCGGGCACCAAAGCGTCCAGTGAGTAAAAAGAGCCAGTGTTACAGTAAAAATAAATACATATGGACTGAGAAATGACGAGCTATCCACCCCTGTTTACTGAGCTTCAAATTGTAAAATAGGGAGGAGGCGCCGTTGGACCAGAATGGGTTAAATCCCCAGCGTTCATGTTCCTACTTTCTGTCCCGTAACCGCTCTTATAATATTGTGTCTGTGGGGAGACTAGTGGAGACCCGAAGAGGGTTTAGCCCTGAAATCCCCGGTGTAAAATATCCCGCCTTCAGTCACTCTCCGAAAGAACAATAAATGAATTGTTACACCCGCGAAGAATACAGAGCTCCCCACGCCGGGGAACATATCTGACCGCGGGAAATCGGCTTTAAAAAGAAAGAGGATAGGGAGAAAACGATAATAAAATAACAATATGAAGCTGAGAAACTACATTAACCTACCTTAATCCCGCAAGGATTTTCTCTCTCTCAATGTCCGTGTCGATTTTGCAACTTGTATCCTTGTTATTTCATTGCGACCAATCAGGTGGAATTCCCTTGTTTTATTTGAACAGGTCCTCAATTGTGAATTTGATCTGATCCTTGTGATGTGAGATTCTGAACTCCGCCCTCTGTGTGAAAGCTGCTGTCAAACCTCAGGATGGATTTTAACTCAAACATTCCTCGTTTGTTTCAGGACAGGAAGCGGCCTCTCTGGTGAAATCAAATCATAAAATCATAGAATCGTTACAGCAAAGAAGGAGGCCATTCGACCCATCGATCCCGTACCGGCTCAATGCAAGAGCAATCCAATTAGTCCCACTGGCCCGCCCTATCCCCGTAGCCATGCAAATATTTCCTTCCAGTCCCTTTTGAAAGACACGATTGAATCTGCCTCCACCTCCGCCTCGGGCGGTGCATTCCAGATCCTAACCACTCGCTGATAAAAAAGTTTTTCCTCATGTCACAGTTGGTTCTTTTGCCAATCACCTTAAATCTATGTCCTCTGGTTCTTGACCCTTCCACCAGTGGGAACAGTTTCTCTCTATCCAGTCTGTCTAGATTCTTCATGATTTTGAACACCTCGATCAAATCTCCAAGCAACCTTCTATGTTCCAAGGAGAACAACCCCAGCTTCGCCAGTCTATCCACGTAACTGAAGTCCCTCATCCCTGGAAACATTCGAGTAAATCTTTTCTTCACCCTTTCCAAGGCCTTCACATCTTTCCTAACGTGAGGTGCCCAGAACTGGATAGACGTAGCTTTTCAAGCCTATCTGAGTAGCTATGATGTTTTAAACTGGGAATCAATCTTGTGGCCCTCCTTCTATAAAGCTTCAATATCACCCACCATGTGCGGGGGCCAATACTGGACATAGTATTCTAAATGAGGCCTAACTATGGACTGTACAAGGACACAATGGCATGTCTCGTTTTATATTGAATAGTCCTGTGAATTCAGCCCAGTACCCTATTTGCTTTAGATACAGTAACACGACATTGGTAATGAACTTTTAGAGAGTTATACACTATGACGCCAAAATCTTTTTCTTTCTCCACAGGCTTTAGTCCTGTACCATGTACGGTGTGTGTATACTTAGTGTTGGTCCGGCCCACATAACAGTACATTTCTCTCAGTTAATTATCGAAGGCATCAAGGGATAGGGGATCGGGCGGGAAAGTGGATTTGAGGTTGAAGATCAGCCATGATCTTAATGAATGGCAGAGCAAGCTCGAGCGGCCGTATGGCCTACTCCGGCCCTTATTTCTTATGTTCTTATGTTTGCACTTTCAACCTAGGTCCCAACAGCCAGTGCCTTGTCAGTGAGCTGAGGGGGAGGCTGTTTCTGTAAGTGAGGACATTAACCATTTAACCGCCGTATTAACCTATCCCTGAGCATCAATCACCTCAGTTACTTGGCAATGAGTGCCTACTTTCCGCAATTATATTTACCATGGTAAATATTCAGCAGATACACCAGTTACATTGTTAAATCCAGAAAGGGCCGTTCCTGTGCTGTGGTGGGTATAAAGATTGGATTTTCTTCATTTTCAGGGGGGTTAGCAGACAGTAATAAATAACACTCCTCGGGATGTAAGTGAGAAAGTGTTTGAGGACAGATTGTGGTGATAATTCCGAGGGACTGATTGTTGTGATCAATCCCAGGGACTGATTGCGCTATTTTCTAATTTTCTCTCCAATTTCCCCTTTGTTTTTTGACCAGGATTAAGGATTCATTCAGGCCGAAGGCACAACCTGAAGCGATTGGCCCCAAAATCCCACAATATTTGTCTTCATGTGAACTCTCCCTCCAGAGACGATCTCTTTCTTGCTTGTTTCAATCTATCGTTATTTTAAGCGGTGAGTTATTCATTTTAAGAAAAAAACATTCAAACGAATAAGCCAATCTCATTAAATTCACTGTTAAATGGACAGTGTGGGTAAATGATGGGTTTTCATGCAGTCGGGGTACGTTAATTGAGATTTTTAAAAATTATAAAATAATTCGATAGAATATTACATAACATTATATCGAACGTACAGCACAGAAACAGGCCATTCGGCCCAACAGGTCCATGCCCCCCACTAGTCTCCTCCTTCCCTACTTCACCTAACCCGAGCAACATATCCTTCTATTCCTTTCTCCCTCATGTGTTTATCCAGCTTCCCCTAAAATGCATCTATGCTATTCGCCTCAGCTACTCCTTGTGGTTGTGATTTGCATATTCTAACCACTCTCTGGGTAAAGAAATTTCTGCGTAATTCCCTATTGCACTTATTAATGAATATTTTAAATCGATGGCCCTAGTTCTGGTCTCCCCCTCAACTGGAAACATCTTCTCTTCGTCAATCCTATCAAACCCTTTTATAATCTTAAGGTCGACTGTCAGGCTACCCCTCAGTCTTCCCTTTTCTAGAGATGAGACGCCCAGCCTGCTCAATCTTTCCTGATAAGTATAACCTCTCAGTTCTGTTTTCATTCTAGTAAACCTTTTTGCACCTTCTCCAGTGCCTCTATATCCTTTGTATAATAAGGAGACCAGAACAGTTCACAGTACTCCGTGTGGCCTAACCAAGGTTCCATAAAAGTTTAACATAACTTCTCTGCTTTTCAAACCTATCCCTCTCGAAATAAACCCCAGTGCTTGGTTTGCGGTTGTATGGCCTTATTAACCTGCCTCGATACTTTTAATGATTTGTGTATCTGTACGCCCAGAACCCTGTGCTCCCCATTCCCAAGTAGACTCTTATTATCTAAGCAGTATGTGGCCTCCTACCAAAATGGAATACCTCACACTTATTACAAAATGTGGAGATGCCGGTGATGGACTGGGATGGACAAATGTAAGGAATCTTACAACACCAGGTTATAGTCCAACAAATTTATTTTAAAATCACAAGCTTTCGGAGATTATCTCCTTCGTCAGATGATTGAATGAAAAGGTTCTCAAATCGCATATCTTATACGATGTTGGGACAGCATCACACCAATCAAAAGGTGTCGTTGTTATTCAAACAGGCCAGTCACGGAGAACAGCACGTCCCAGTACACTCGATATACATTGTGTCTTTTACACAGGCAGGCAGAAAGAAACTTAAAATGGCAGAGAGAGAGAGAGAGAGAATTTTTAAAAACATATAAATTTTTTCCCCCTTTTTGCTGGTGGGGTTACGTGTAGCGTGACATGAACCCAAGATCCCGGTTGAGGCCGTCCTCATGGGTGCGGAACTTGGCTATCAACTTCTGCTCGACGATTTTGCGTTGTCGTGTGTCTCGAAGGCCGCCTTGGAGAACGCTTACCCGAAGATCGGTGGCTGAATGTCCTTGACTGCTAAAGTGTTCCCCGACTGGGAGGGAACCCTCCTGTTTGGCGATTGTTGCGCGGTGTCCGTTCATCCGTTGTCGCAGCGTCTGCATGGTCTCGCCAATGTACCATGCTTCGGGGCATCCTTTCCTGCAACGTATGAGGTAAACAACGTTGGCCGAGTCACAGGAGTATGACGGCCTCAACCGGGATCTTGGGTTCATGTCACGCTACACGTAACCCCACCAGCAAAAAGGGGGAAAAAAATTTATATGTTTTTAAAAATTCTCTCTCTCTCTCTCTCTCTGCCATTTTAAGTTTCTTTCTGCCTGCCTGTGTAAAAGACACAATGTATATCGAGTGTACTGGGACGTGCTGTTCTCCGTGACTGGCCTGTTTGAATAACAACGACACCTTTTGATTGGTGTGATGCTGTCCCAACATCGTATAAGATATGCGATTTGAGAACCTTTTCATTCAATCATCTGACGAAGGAGATAATCTCCGAAAGCTTGTGATTTTAAAATAAATTTGTTGGACTATAACCTGGTGTTGTAAGATTCCTTACATTTATTACAAAATGTAATACCTCAGACTTATTACGAAATGTAATACCTCACACTCAACATGTACATAGAAGGCGTTACCTCTGATGGGAGAGTCCTAAACAAGGGGGCACAATTTTAAAAAGGGCTCGGCCGTTCAGCAGTGAAATCTGGAAGAAGTTTTTCACACAAGGTGTGGGGAAAATTTAAAATTTCCTCCCCCAAAAGGTTGTGGATTCTGGGTCAACGGAAAATTTTCAAGACTGAGATATTCAGATTTTTATTCGGTGAGAATATCGAGCGAAATGGATCAAAGTTAGGTGAATGGATTTCAAGCACAGGTCAGCCATAATCTAATAAAATGGGAGAACAGGTTTGTGGGGATGAATGGCCTATTCCTATCCCTATCTTCATATGCTGGATCATAAATTCCGTTGAATGTGAAGGTTAACCAGAGTTTCTGGACAATGACTTAATCACTGGTGGGTTTTTACGTTCCCTTTAAATGGATGTGTCATAGTTTCATAATAGTTACAGAACAGGAGGGGGCCATTCGGTACATCGTGCCTGTGCCAGCTCTTTGAAATTGCTATCCAATTAGGCCCATTCCCCTGCTCTTTCCACATGGCCCTGTAATTTTTTTCTCTTCAAGTAATTATTCAATTACATTTTAAAAGTTACTATTGAATCTGCTTCTACCACCCTTTCAGACAGTGCATTCTCGAACACCACAATTCGCTGTGTAATAAAATGTTTCCTCATGTCGCTTCTGGCTCTTTTGCCGATCACCTTAAATCTGTGTCCTCTCGTTACAGACCCTTCTGCCACTGGAAACAGTTTCTCCTTATTTTCGCTGACAAAACCGTACATGATTTTGAACACCTCTATCAAATCTCCACTTAACCTTTTCAGTTCTGAGGAGAACAACGCAAGCTTCTTCAGTCTCCTCGTATAGCTGAAGTCCTTCATTCCTGGCACCATTCTAGTCAATCTGTTCTGCACCCTCTCTAAAGCCTTGACAGCCTTCATAAAGTGTGATGCCCATATGTGAACACAATACTTCAGCAAATGCCTATCCAGTGTTTCATAAAGGTTGAGCATAACGTCCTTCCTTTTGTACTCTATGCCTCTATTAATAAAGCCCACGATCCCATATGCCATTTTAAAAGCCTTCTCAACTTGTCCTGCCACCTTCAAAGATTTGTGTGTGTGCACCCCAGGTCTCTCTGTTCCTGCACCCACTTTAAAATTGTACTATTTGTTTATATTGTCTCTCCTCATTCTTCCTACAAAAATGCATCAATTCACACTTCTTTGCATTAAATTTCATCGGTCATTTGTCTGTGCATTTCACCGGTCTGTCTATTTTTTCCTGAAGTCTGTTCCGATCCTTCTCATTGTTTACTACATTTCCGAGTTTCGTGTCATCTGCAAACTTTGAAATTACACCCTCTATACCCAAGTCCAGGTCGCTAATATATATCAAAAAGAGCAGTGGTCCTAATACTGACCCCTGGGGAACTTCCCACCAGTCTGAAAAATACCCGTTCACCACTACTCTCTGCTTTCTGTCCCCGAGACAATTTTGTATCTGCGCCGTCACTGTCCCTTTAATTCCATGGGCTTTAATTTTGCTAATAAGTTATTACCTGGTATTTTATCAAATGCCCTTTGAAAGACCAGATATATGAAATCAACCCCACGACCCTCATCGACCCTCTCCGCTACTTCATCAAAAAGCTCAATACTCAAACACGATTTGCCTTCAACAAATCCGTGCTGACTTTCATTTATTAGCCCACACTTTTCCAAGTGCCAATTTATTTTGTTGCGGATTATTGCCTATAAAAGTTTCCCCACCACCGACATTAGGCTGACTGGCCTGTAATTGTCGGGTTTATCCCTCTCTCCTTTTTTGAACAGGGGTGTAACAGATGCAATCCTCCAATCCTCCGGCACCATCCCCGTATCTAAGGGGGAATTGAAAGATTATGGCCAGAGCCTCCTTAATTTTCACCCTTACTTCCCTCAGTAACCTGGGATGCAAACTATCTGGACCAGGTGATTTTATACTTTGATTACTGCCAATCTTTA
This sequence comes from Heptranchias perlo, assembly GCF_035084215.1. Classification (NCBI taxonomy): domain Eukaryota; kingdom Metazoa; phylum Chordata; class Chondrichthyes; order Hexanchiformes; family Hexanchidae; genus Heptranchias; species Heptranchias perlo. Next base: position 2,013,703 of record NW_027139655.1, on the reverse strand, counting down.
AGTATCTGCACTTTATCTATTTTTATCCTATCCAATACCGATGCTACTTCCTCCTTTCCTGCTACAATGGCAGCATCCTCTCCTCTAGTGACGAGGGATGTGTTCATTTAGTACCTCAACCTTGCCCTCTTAATCCATAAGAAGGTTTCGTTTTTCGTCCCTAATCGGTCCCACGCTTCCTTTGAATACTCTTTTCCTATTTATATGTTTATAGAATACTTTATAGATTCCCTTTTCCTTTAGCCACTAATCTATTCTCATACTCCCTCTTTGTCCCTCTTATTCCCTTTTTTAGATCTCCTCTGTACTTACTGTGTTCAGCCAAGTTCTCTCCTCTATTAAGAACCTTACATTCGTCATAAGTCTCTTTTTCTGCTTCATTTTAATCTCTATATCTTTAGTCATCCAGGGAGCTCGAGCTTTGGATGCCCTTCCTTTCCGCCCTCGTAGAGACGTGGCTACTCTGTCCCTGAACCAAGTTGCCTGTGTTTGGCTGTTTTTATTTAAGGCTGAGCTTCATTTGTTCTGAACGTCACAGAATTCCAGGGGAGCAAAGATTAGATAATTGGTGCGAGTGATTCGAGGGTAAACTTTCTTAAATATAGTTCAGTAAAAACACTCCAACTGTTCCGCCCAGTGTCCAGTCAGACTTAAACTGTGACCCCCTGAATCTGAACCTATGGTTTTATTTCGGGGACAGTTAAAAGTTCGGTCCAAAACATTGTCTCTTTAAATTTCAATTACTGTTGTCCTGAAATTGATGCTTTTTATATCTGCTGTGATGCGAACCTGATGTGTCCTGGATTCTGGATCAAAATCCTTCCCCCACCCAAACCCAATTTATAATAACAACCTTGTAGTTCGCTCGATTAATAGTGAGACAGGTCGGAACACTGCACTCTCTCTGGCGCCGTTTCGGAGTCTCCGCCTCTGCCGGGCGAGTCCCAGCAGTTCTCCTGCACCCACCTGGCGGGACAAGACAACACTTGTACAGAAGGATGTTTTTTAGAATGTGAGTTGCCCAGTGCATCCTTCCAACTGATGAGCTGTATCCGCAGCAATGCACAAACACAACCTGCTGGCTCCAGACATTTAATTGGTGCAACTTTAATCTACCTTTCCACAGTGCTCTGGACTGGGCCTGGATTGTCGGCATGAATCCGATCCTGGGGGAGAATATTATGGCCTGGGTGTTCCTTCCTGGCATTAACTTCCTCTCATTTCTGGTGTCCATTGTTCAATGTATTATTGATCTAACACCTATCAGGAAAGAATGAACAGGCTGAGGCTCTTTTCTCCACAAAATGAAGACTGACAGATGACCAGTCTTTCATATTATGAATGGGTTCGCTCGGGTAGATGGAGAGAGGATGTTTCCACTTGAGGGCAGTCCAAAACTTGAGGCCATAAACATAAAATAGTTACCAATAAATCCAATAAGGAATTCAGGAGAAACGTATTTACTCAGAGAGTGGCGAGAAAATGGAACTTACTACCACGTGGAATGCTTGAGGCGAATAGCAGAGATGCATTTAATGGGAAGGTAGATAAATACATGAGGGGAATAGCAATAGAAGGATATGTTGATAGGGTGAGATGAATTAGTGCGGGAGGAGCTTAAATCCCGACATAGACCTGTCGGGCTGAATGGCCTGTTGCTGTGCAGTATAATAGTATGCAATTCTGTATTTTTTTCATTATACTTGGCCTTCATTAACACAGATACTGTCAGTAATATCAGCGCTATATTGAGCACAGATACTGTCAGTAATATCAGCGCAATATTGCGCACAGATACTCTCAGTAATATCAGCTCTAATTTGAGCACAGAAATTGTCAGTTATATAAGCTCTATAATTACAACAGATACTGTCATTAATATCAGCTCTATAATCAATACAGGTGATGTTTGTGAATTCAGCTCTATAATGAATAAGGGTACTGCCAGTAAAATCAGCGATAGAATCAATAAAGATACTGTCAGTAATAACAAGTCGATAGTCATTGGAGACACAGAGCTTAATACCAGCTCTATAACCAATACAGGTAGAGTCAGTAATAGCTGATGTATAATCTTCACAGATACTGCCAGTAATATCAGCTCTATAATCGGAACAGGTACAGTCATTAATACGAGCTCTATAATCAATGCAGGTGCTGCCAGTAAATTCAGCTCTATAACGAATAAAGCTGCAGTCAATAAAAGCAGCTCCAGAATTAATAAATCTACTGTCAGTAATAACAACTCCAGAATAGTGGAAATATTGAGCTTAATATCAGCTCTATAATCAGGACAGGTACAGTCAGTAAAAGCTAATTTTATAATCATCACGGATATTGCAAAAAATATCAGCTCCGTAAACAGCACATATATTATCCGTAATATCAGCTCTATAATCAAGACATATACTGACAGTAATATCAGCTCTATAATCGTACTGATACTGTCAGTAATATCAGCTCGATAATCAATGCAGGTATTGAGAGTAATATCAGCTCTATAATCAATACAGGTATTGAGCATAATATCAGCTCGATTAACAAAACAGATACTGTCAGTAATATCAGCTCTATAATCAATACAGATAATGTCAATAATATCAGCTCTATAATCAGGAAAGATATTGTCAGTAATATCAGCTCTATAATCAATACAGATAATGTCAATAATATCAGCTCTATAATCAGTACAAATATTGTCAGTAATACCAGCTCTATAATCTGTTTAGGTACTATCAGTCATAGCAGCTCGATAATCAATACAGATATTGTCAGTAATATCAGCTCTATAATCAATACAGATATTGCCAGTAATATCAGCATTATAATCAGTACAGATACTGTCAGTAATATCAGCTCTATAATCAGTACAGAAACTGTCAGTAATATCAGCTCTATAATCAAGACAGATATTGCAGTAATATCAGCTCTATAATCAGTTAAGATACTGTCAGTAATATCAGCTCTAAAATCAGTACAGATACTGTCAGTAATATCAGCTCGATAATCAATGCAGGTATTGAGAGTAATATCAGCACTATAATCAATACAGGTATTGAGCATACTATCAACTCTTTCAACAATACCGATACTGTCAGTAATATCAGCTCTATAATCAATACAGATAATGACAATGAAATCAGCTCTCTAATCAGTAAAGATATTGTCAGTAATATCAGTTCTATAATCAATACAGATAATGTCAATAATATCAGCTCTGTAATCAGTACAGATATTGTCAGTAATATCAGCTCTATGATCTGTTTAGGTACTATAAGTAATATCAGCTCTATAATCAAAACAGATATTGTCAGTAATATCAGCTCCATAACCAATACTGATACAGTCAGTAATATCAGCTCTATAATCAATTCAGATATTGCCAGTAATATCAGCACTATATTCAGTACAGATACTGTCAGTAATATCAGCTCTGTAATCAGCACAGAAACTGTCAGTAATATCAGCTCTATAATCAAGACATATATTGCAGTAATATCAGCTCCATAATCAGTACAGATAATATCAGTAATATCAGCTCTACAATCAGTCCAGATACTGTCAATGATATAGAGCTCTATAATCAGTACAGATACTGTAAGTAATATGAGCACTATAATCAGCAGAGATACTGTCAGTAATATCAGCTCTATAATCAGTACAGATATTGTAAGTAATATCAGCTCAATAATCAACACAGATATTGCAGTCATATAACCTCTATAATCAGTTCAGATACTGGCAGTAATATCAGCTCTATAATCAGTACAGATACTGTAAGTAAAATCAGCTCAATAATCAATACAGATATTGCAGTCATAAAACCTCTATAATCAGTTCAGATACTGTCAGTAATATCAGCTCTATAATCAATACAGATACTGTAAGTAATATCAGCTCTATAATCTCTTTAGATATTGTCAGTGATATCAGTTCTTCAATCTGTTTAGATAATGTCAGTAATATCAGCTCTATATTCTGTTCAGATACGGTCAGTAATATCAGCTCTAAAATCAGGACAGATACTGTCAGTAATATCAGCTCGATAATCAGTACAGAACCTATCAGTAATATCAGCCCTATAATCAATGCAGATACTGTTAGTAATATCAGCTCTATAATCAGTGCAGATATTATCAGTAATATCAGCTCTACAATCAGTGCAGATACTGTCAATGATATCAGCTCTATAATCAGTACAGATACCGTCAGTAATATCAGCTCTATAATCAGTACAGATACTGTAATTAATATCAGCTCAATAATCAATACAGATATTGCAGTCATATAACCTCTATAATCAGTTCAGATACTGTCAGTAATATCAGCTCCATAATCAGTACAGGTACTTTCAGTAATATCAGCTCTATAATCTCTTTAGATATTGTCAGTAATATCAGCTCTATAATCAATACAGATATTGTCAGCAATATCAACTCTATAATCTGTTCAGATACTGTCAGGAATATCAGCTCCATAATCAATACAGATAATGTTAGTAATATCAGCTCTATAATCAGTACAGATACTGTCAGTAATATGAGCTCTATAATCTGTACAGATACTGTACAAATCTGTGTTGATTATAGACCTGATATTACTAACAGTTTCTGTACTGATTATAGGGCTGATATTACTGACAATATCTGTACTGATGATAGAGCTGATATACATGACAGTATCGAAACAGATTAATAACAGCTCTGTAATCGGTTCAGATATTGTCAGTAATACCAGTTCTTCAATCTGTTTTGATAATATCAGTAATATCAGCTCTATAATCAATACAAATACTGTCAGTAATATCAGCTCTGTAATCAATACAGATACTGTTAGCAATATCAGCTCTATAATCTGTCTCAATACTGTCAGTAATATCAGCTCTATCATCAGTACAGATATTGTCAGTAATATCAGCCCTATAATCAGTACACAAACTGTCAGTAATATCAGCTCTATAATCAACACAGATACTGTTGGTAATATCATCTCTATAATATGTACAGATACTGTCAGTGATATCAGCTCTATAATCAGTACAGATATTATCAGTAATATCAGCTCTACAATCAGTGCAGATACTGTCAATGATATCAGCTCTATAATCAGTACAGATACCGTCAGTAATATCAGCTCTATAATCAGTACAGATACTGTAAGTAATATCAGCTCAATAATCAATACAGATATTGCAGTCATATAACGTCTATAATCAGTTCAGATACTGTCAGTAATATCAGCTCTATAATCAGTACAGATGCTGTCAGTAATATCATCTCTATAATCAATACAGATATTGTCCATAATATCAACTCTATAATCTGTTCAGGTACTGTCAATAATATCAGCTCTATAATCAATACAGATAATGTTAGTAATATCAGCTCTATAATCAGTACAGATACTGTCAGTAATATCAGTTCGATAATCAGTACAGATACTGTAAGTAATATCAGCTCTATAATCTGTTCAGATATTGTCAGTAATATCAGTTCTTCAATCTGTTTGGATAATGTCAGTAATATCAGCTCTATAATCTGTCTCAATACTGTCAGTAATATCAGCTCTATCATCAGTACAGATATTGTCAGTAATATCAGCCCTATAATCAGTACACAAACTGTCAGTAATATCAGCTCTATAATCAACACAGATACTGTTGGTAATATCATCTCTATAATATGTACAGATACTGTCAGTGATATCAGCTCTATAATCAGTACAGATATTATCAGTAATATCAGCTCTACAATCAGTGCAGATACTGTCAATGATATCAGCTCTATAATCAGTACAGATACCGTCAGTAATATCAGCTCTATAATCAGTACAGATACTGTAAGTAATATCAGCTCAATAATCAATACAGATATTGCAGTCATATAACGTCTATAATCAGTTCAGATACTGTCAGTAATATCAGCTCTATAATCAGTACAGATGCTGTCAGTAATATCATCTCTATAATCAATACAGATATTGTCCATAATATCAACTCTATAATCTGTTCAGGTACTGTCAATAATATCAGCTCTATAATCAATACAGATAATGTTAGTAATATCAGCTCTATAATCAGTACAGATACTGTCAGTAATATCAGTTCGATAATCAGTACAGATACTGTAAGTAATATCAGCTCTATAATCTGTTCAGATATTGTCAGTAATATCAGTTCTTCAATCTGTTTGGATAATGTCAGTAATATCAGCTCTATAATCAGTCCAAATACTGTCAGTAATATCAGCTCTATAATCAATAAAGATACTGTCAGTAATATCAGCTCGATAATCTGTTTCGATACTGTCAGTCATATCAGCTCTATCATCAGTACAGATATTCTCATTAATATCAGCCCTATAACCAGCACAGAAACTTTCAGTAATATCAGCTCTATAATCAATACAGATACTGTCAATAATATCAGCTCTATAATCAGTACAGATACTGTCAGTAATATGAGCTCTATAATCTGTACAGATACTGTACAAATCTGTGTTGATTATAGACCTGATATTACTAACAGTTTCTGTACTGATTATAGGGCTGATATTACTGACAATATCTGTACTGATGATAGAGCTGATATACATGACAGTATCGAAACAGATTAATAACAGCTCTGTAATCGGTTCAGATATTGTCAGTAATACCAGTTCTTCAATCTGTTTTGATAATATCAGTAATATCAGCTCTATAATCAATACAAATACTGTCAGTAATATCAGCTCTGTAATCAATACAGATACTGTTAGCAATATCAGCTCTATAATCTGTCTCAATACTGTCAGTAATATCAGCTCTATCATCAGTACAGATATTGTCAGTAATATCAGCCCTATAATCAGTACACAAACTGTCAGTAATATCAGCTCTATAATCAACACAGATACTGTTGGTAATATCATCTCTATAATATGTACAGATACTGTCAGTGATATCAGCTCTATAATCAGTACAGATATTATCAGTAATATCAGCTCTACAATCAGTGCAGATACTGTCAATGATATCAGCTCTATAATCAGTACAGATACCGTCAGTAATATCAGCTCTATAATCAGTACAGATACTGTAAGTAATATCAGCTCAATAATCAATACAGATATTGCAGTCATATAACGTCTATAATCAGTTCAGATACTGTCAGTAATATCAGCTCTATAATCAGTACAGATGCTGTCAGTAATATCATCTCTATAATCAATACAGATATTGTCCATAATATCAACTCTATAATCTGTTCAGGTACTGTCAATAATATCAGCTCTATAATCAATACAGATAATGTTAGTAATATCAGCTCTATAATCAGTACAGATACTGTCAGTAATATCAGTTCGATAATCAGTACAGATACTGTCAGTAATATCAGCTCGATAATCAGTACAGAACCTATCAGTAATATCAGCCCTATAATCAATGCAGATACTGTTAGTAATATCAGCTCTATAATCAGTGCAGATATTATCAGTAATATCAGCTCTACAATCAGTGCAGATACTGTCAATGATATCAGCTCTATAATCAGTACAGATACCGTCAGTAATATCAGCTCTATAATCAGTACAGATACTGTAATTAATATCAGCTCAATAATCAATACAGATATTGCAGTCATATAACCTCTATAATCAGTTCAGATACTGTCAGTAATATCAGCTCCATAATCAGTACAGGTACTTTCAGTAATATCAGCTCTATAATCTCTTTAGATATTGTCAGTAATATCAGCTCTATAATCAATACAGATATTGTCAGCAATATCAACTCTATAATCTGTTCAGATACTGTCAGGAATATCAGCTCCATAATCAATACAGATAATGTTAGTAATATCAGCTCTATAATCAGTACAGATACTGTCAGTAATATGAGCTCTATAATCTGTACAGATACTGTACAAATCTGTGTTGATTATAGACCTGATATTACTAACAGTTTCTGTACTGATTATAGGGCTGATATTACTGACAATATCTGTACTGATGATAGAGCTGATATACATGACAGTATCGAAACAGATTAATAACAGCTCTGTAATCGGTTCAGATATTGTCAGTAATACCAGTTCTTCAATCTGTTTTGATAATATCAGTAATATCAGCTCTATAATCAATACAAATACTGTCAGTAATATCAGCTCTGTAATCAATACAGATACTGTTAGCAATATCAGCTCTATAATCTGTCTCAATACTGTCAGTAATATCAGCTCTATCATCAGTACAGATATTGTCAGTAATATCAGCCCTATAATCAGTACACAAACTGTCAGTAATATCAGCTCTATAATCAACACAGATACTGTTGGTAATATCATCTCTATAATATGTACAGATACTGTCAGTGATATCAGCTCTATAATCAGTACAGATATTATCAGTAATATCAGCTCTACAATCAGTGCAGATACTGTCAATGATATCAGCTCTATAATCAGTACAGATACCGTCAGTAATATCAGCTCTATAATCAGTACAGATACTGTAAGTAATATCAGCTCAATAATCAATACAGATATTGCAGTCATATAACGTCTATAATCAGTTCAGATACTGTCAGTAATATCAGCTCTATAATCAGTACAGATGCTGTCAGTAATATCATCTCTATAATCAATACAGATATTGTCCATAATATCAACTCTATAATCTGTTCAGGTACTGTCAATAATATCAGCTCTATAATCAATACAGATAATGTTAGTAATATCAGCTCTATAATCAGTACAGATACTGTCAGTAATATCAGTTCGATAATCAGTACAGATACTGTAAGTAATATCAGCTCTATAATCTGTTCAGATATTGTCAGTAATATCAGTTCTTCAATCTGTTTGGATAATGTCAGTAATATCAGCTCTATAATCAGTCCAAATACTGTCAGTAATATCAGCTCTATAATCAATAAAGATACTGTCAGTAATATCAGCTCGATAATCTGTTTCGATACTGTCAGTCATATCAGCTCTATCATCAGTACAGATATTCTCATTAATATCAGCCCTATAACCAGCACAGAAACTTTCAGTAATATCAGCTCTATAATCAATACAGATACTGTCAATAATATCAGCTCTATAATCAGTACAGATACTCTCAATAATATCAGGTCTATAATCAGTACAGATACTGTAAGTAATATCAGCTCTATAATCAATACAGATATTGCAGTAATATCAGTTCTATAATCAGTTCAGATACTCTCAGTAATATCAGCTCTATAATCAGTCGAGATACTGCCGGTAATATCAGCTGTATAATCAGTTAAGATACGGTAAGTAATATCAGCTCAATAATCAATACAGATATTGCAGTCATATAACCTCTATAATCAGTTCAGATACTGTCAGTAATATCAGCTCTATAATCAATACAGATATTGTAGTCATATCAACTCTGTAATAATACAGATACTGTCAGTAATATCAGCTCCATAATCAATACAGATAATGTTAGTAATATCAGCTCTATAATCAGTACAGATACTGTCAGTAATATCAGCTTTATAATCAGTACAGATACTGTACAGATCTGTGTTGATTATAGAGCTGATATTACTGACAGTTTCTGTATTGATTATGTTAGTAATATCAGCTATTTAATCAGTACAGATACTGTCAGTAATATCAGCTCTATAATCTGTACAGATACTGTACAGATCTGTGTTGATTATAGAGCTGATATTACTGACAGTTTCTGTACTGATTTTCGGGCTGATATTACTGACAGTATCGAAAGAGATTAATAACAGCTCTATAATCTGTTCAGATATTGTCAGTAATATCAGTTCTTCATTCTGTTTTGATAATATCAGTAATATCAGCTCTATAATCAAATCAAATACTGTCAGTAATATCAGCTCTATAATCAACACAGTTACTGTTAGTAATATCATCTCTCTAATAAGTACAGATACTGCCGGTAATATCAGCTCTATAATTAGTACATATACTCTCAGTAATATCAGCTCTATAATCAATGCAGATATTGTCAGTAATATCAATTCTATAACCAACACACATCTGTCAATAACATCGACTCTATAATCTGTTTCGATACTGTCAGTAATATCAGCTCTATCATCAGTACAGATATTGCCAGTAATATCAACTCTATAATCTGTTTCGATACTGTCAATAATATCAGCTCTATCATCAGTACAGATATTGCCAGTAATATCAACTCTATAATCTGTTTCGATACTGTCAATAATATCAGCTCTATCATCAGTACAGATATTGCCAGTAATATCAACTCTATAATCTGTTTAATACAGTTAATATCAGTAATATCAGCTGTTTTCAGTTCCACAGATGCATACTGTGAAGGGGTTTATTGAGGGTCTGGGTAATAAGGGTGTCTGATGTGCTTAATGTCTCAGTAAGTGAAAGCTGTGCGTTAATGTATTGATTGCACCACGTAACTGACTGCTTCTTATTCCACTGAAATGCAAATTGTAGTAACTGTGACTGCTTGCTGGAACTGGTTTCCACATTGTGAAACGAGACAGGCTTATGATGAGATAATGAGCCTCGGATACTGATCGAAGCAGGACAATGTTGCGAGATTTATATTGTTAACTCTATGATTACTGTGAAATCAATTGGCCATGTGGAGTTCTGTGACGAACGAACTCATTTCTGGGGGTCTTGCGAACAAGAATAAAACAATCAGGGTTGTTTAGTAAGAAAAAACGGTGAATATGAAACGCAGGACAAACCTACATCTTATTGTAGAGGTCGAGATGCAGCACCGCAGTGAGCAGCTGAACTGTACGGTCTGCCGAGAGGAGGAACGGGGTGGGATAATTTTACTTGAGGGAACGGACCAGGCTCTGAGTGGGCGGGCCGGGGTCTGAGGGGGCGGTCCCGGGTCTGAGGGGACGGGCCAATGTCTTATTTAAGGTTGAGTGCCATCTGTTCCGAACTTCACAGAATTCCAGGGGAGTAAAAGATCAGATAATATTTGCGAGAAGATCGAGAGAAAAAATGTGAAATATAGTTTCGTAAAACACCCGCTGTTCCTCACTATGCCAGAATTAAACAGTGACTCCCTAAAACTTACATGTGATTTTATTTCGGGGACAGTTAAAAGTTCGGCTCAAGACATTGACTATTTATAAATTTCAATTACTAGGGTCCTGAAATTGATGCTTTTTGATTCTGCCGAGATGCGAACCTGATGTTTCCTGGGTTCTGGATCGCAATTCACCCACCAGCTAAACCCACGTCATAATAACAACCTCGTTGTTTACTCGATAAATATTGAGACAGGTCGGGACACCGCAATCTCTCTGGCGCCGTTTCGGAATCTCCGCCTCTGCCGGGCGAGTCCCAGCAGTTCTCCCGCACCCACCTGTCGGGACAAGACAACATTTCCACAGAAGGATGATTTTTAAAATGTGAGTTGCCCTGTGCAGTCCTTCTAACTGGTGAGCTGTAACCGCAGCAATGTACAAACACGGCCTCCCGGCTCCAGATATTTTGTTGGTGCAATTTTAAGGTATCCTTCCACAGGCACTGGATTGGGCCTAGATTGTCGGCATTAATCCGATCCTGGGGGAGAATATTATGGCCTGGGTGTTCCTTCCTGGCATTAACTTCCTTTCATTTCTGGTGTTCCTGTTGAATGTATTATTTATCTAACAACTATCAGGAGAGAATGAACAGGCTGAGGCTCTTTTCTCGACTAAAGTGAAGACTGGCAGATGACCTGTGTTTCACATTATGAAGTGGTTCACTCAGGTAGATGCAGAGAGGATGTTTCCACCTGAGGGCAGTCCGACACTCGAGGCCATAAATATAAGATAGTTGCTAATAAATCCAATAAGGAATTCAGCACACACTCCTTTATTCAGAGACTGATGAGAATATGGAACTCACTCCCACATCGAATTGTTGAGGCGATTAGCAGAGATGCATTTAATGGGATAAATACATGAGCGCGATAGCAATAGAAGGATATGTTGTTAGGGTGAGATGAAGTCGTGCGGGATGGGCGTCATGTGGAGCATAAATCCCAGCATAGACTTGTTGGGCCGAATGGCCTCTTGCTATGCGGTAAAACAGTATTTTTTTCATTACACCAGTTCTTCCATTATCACAGATACTGTCAGTAAAATCAGCTCTATAACCAGTGCAGACACTCTCAGTCATATCAGCTCTATAATCAATACAGATACTGTCAGTCATATCAGCTCTATAATCAATACAGATACTGTCAGTTATATCAGCTCTATAATCAATTCAGATATTGTCACTAATATCAGTGCTACAATGAGTACAGATACTGTCAATAATATCAGCTCTATAATCAGTACAGAAACTGGCAGCAATATCAGCTCTCTAATCAGTGCAGATACTGTCAGTAATATAAGCTGTATAATCAGTACAGATACTGTCAGTAATATCAGGTCTGTAATCAGTGCAGATCCTGTCAGAAACATCAGCTCTATAATCAATACAGTTACCGTCAATAATATCAGCTCTATAATCAGTACAGATACTGTCATTGATATCATCTCTATAATCAATACACGTTCTGTCAGTAATCCCAGATCTCCAATCAGTATAGATACTATCATTAATATTAGCAGTATACTAAGTACAGATATTGTCAGTAATATCAGCTCCACAATCAGTTCAGATGCTGTCAGTAATATCAGCTCTATATTCAATACAGACCCTGCCAGTAATATCAGCTCTATAATCATTACTGATACTGTCGGTAATATCAGCACTATAATCAGTTCAGATACTGTCAGTAATATCAGCGCTATAATCAGGACAGATACTCTCAGTAATCTCAGCTCTTTTGAGTTTCACAGATGCCATGTAGGGATTTGAACTCAGGAACTTTGGGATCCTGGTGCAGTTTTGTAACCACTGGGTTTGAACTTTCGAACGGTCCCGAAACTCCAGTGCCAATGCACATTCACATTCCCTCGATACATTATTTCAGGGACTCTATAGTCGCTCTGATGCTCCGACGCGGGATAATAACGTACCCCCACGGGTTTTCTGCCAACCGGGGGTTCTATTTCTCACACAAACCCACTGGAGTCATTATAAGGAGCGGGGCCCAGGACCATGTATCAATAAATCTCTGATTGTCCTTCAGTGTGGGAGGAGGTTTAACCCACTGGAGTCTGCATAAGGAGGGGGACCCGGGACCCTGTATCAATAAATATCTGGTTGTCCCTCAGTGTGGGAGAAGGTTTAACCCACCGGAGTCTGTATAAGGAGCGAAATTTCGGGGCGTTCCTGTTCAATTCTGACTGGACACCGAGGGATCAGTGGGTGTTTTTAAGAAACTTGGTATTACAAAGTTTGTCTTCGATTCTCTCGCACCCATTATTTGATCTTTTCTCTCCTGGAATTCTGCGAAGTTCAGAACAGATGGAACGCAGTCTTAAATAAAAACAGCCAAACATATCCGTTTAACGGGAATGATCAAACCTCCAGCGCTGAATTAAATGTGGAGGGAGAGTTCACATGAAGACAAATATTGGGGGATTTTTCGGACCGCCGCTTCAGGCTGATAATCCAGCCCGAATGAATCCTTAATCCTGGTCAAAAACAGAGGGGAAATCAGAGAGAAATGGGGAAAATATCGCAATCTGTCCCTGGGATTGATCACAACAATCCATCCCTCGGAATTATGACCACAATCTGTTCCTGGGATTGATCACAACAATCCATCCCTCGGAATTATGACCACAATCTGTCCCTGGGATTGATCACAACAATCCGTCCCTCGGAATTATGACCACAATCTGTCCCTGGGATTGATCACAATAATCCGTCCCTCGGAATTATGACCACAATCTGTCCTCAAACACTTTCTCACTTCGGACACTTCCATCCCGGGGAAGGGATATTTATTCAAAAGTAAAATACTGTGGATGCTGGAAATCTGAAATAAGAACAGAAAATGCTGGAGAAGCTCAGCAAGTCAGGCATTATCTGAGGAGAACGAAACACAGTTAACGCTTCAGGTCGAAGACATTTCTTTAGAACTGGAAGGTATACAAAAAGTTAACGTTTTTGAGCAAGTACAGAGCCAGGGCAAAGGGATATTTATAACGGTCTGAGAAACCCCCTGAAAATGAGGATAATCCAATCTTTATACACACCACAGCACAGGAATAGTCCTTTCTGGATTTAACAATGTAACGGGTGTATCTGCTGAATATTTACCATGATAAATGTAATTGTGGAAAGTCAGTGCTCATTCCCCCAGTCACGGAGGTGATTGATGCTCAGGGATAGTTTAATTCAGCGGTTAAATAGTTAATGTCCTCACTTACAGAAACAGCCATCCCCTCAGCTCGCTGACAAGACACTGGTTCTTGGGTCCTGGTTTGAAAGCGCAAAAACATCAGGAAATCGATGGGACTTTTAGCAAACAATGTCCCAGATGGAAATGTAACAATTTCTTTCTAACCAAGTATCTGTTTTACTGAACTTCCCTCGAACAAGAAGAGATTAAGTTAAATGTGTAACTAACTTTGTTCACAGTTGAAGTGGCAGCGAACTGTCAAACCGGTTCGATTAGATTCCACTGGAAAGGCCGCTCCCTGTTCTGAAACAAACGAGGAATGTTTGAGTTGAAATCCATCCTGAGGTTTGACAGCAGCTTTCACACAGAGGGCGGAGTTCAGAATCTCACATCAGAAGGCTCAGATCAAAATCACAATTCGTGACTTGTTCAAATAAAACAAGGAACTTCTACCTGATTGGTTGTAATGAAATAACAAGGATATAAGTTGCGAAATCTACACAGACATTGAGAGACAGAAAATCCTTGCGGGATTAAGGTAAGTTAATGTAGCTTCTCAGCTTCATTTTGTTATTTTAATATCGTTTTCTTCCCTTCCTCTTTTTTTCTAAAGCCGATTTCCCGCGGTCAGATATGTTCCCCGGCGAGGGGAGCTCTTTATTAATCGCGGGTGTAACAATTCACTAAGTGTTCGCTCGGACAGTGACTGAAGGCATGATATTTTACACCCGAATTTCAGGGCGAAACCCTCTCCTGGTCTCCACTCGTCTCCCCACAGACACAGTAATGTAAGAGCGGCTACGGGACCGAATGCAGGAACATGAACTCTGGGGATTTACCCCGTCCTGTTCCAGCGGCGCCTCCACTCTATTTTGGAATTTGAAGTTCAGCAAACAGGGGTGGATACCTCGTCATTTCTCAGTCCATATGTATTTATTTTTATGTAACACTGGCTCTTTTTACTCACTGGCCCGTTTGGTGCCCGGTACACTTTTATTTAACTGATCAAAGGCGGGACCAACTGTTCAGACAGAACACACAGTACAGCTCAGTGAAGGGTTCACATATTCGCACTGGCTGATTATCGATCTCTGCGGGCAGCTGGAAAATTAGCCCCTGGTTACCTGAGGCCGGGCTGAACGCGATCCACTTACAGGATAGGAGCAATTTCGGAGACAAAACTTGATGCATATTAATTACAATAATTAATTACTGTTTAATGCGGCAATATCAGTTCGAAACGGATGTGCATTAGCTTCGAAAATAGGGCAGGAAATTCCGCTTCTGCTGAAATAAGTTCGCATTAATGAGGAAGTTGTTTGCCAAACTGAATTAACTAAAAAAAGAGACGCCGCTCCCTTTAGAGAGAAAAATAAATCCGGAATGTTTTGATGGAAACCGCTTTAGGGTGGAAACAATCTTTCACGCAGATCGGAGGATCCTGTTCATTAATTGAGGTAATTTGTGGGGATACTTTTTATGTCAACAGGTGGAGGGTCAATCAATAATCTTCATACAAAAAGTAACTACACAAATTACCAACAGCTAGGAGGGTCCATCACTAATCCTTATATAAAAAGTAACTACACAAATTACCAACAGCTAGGAGGGTCCATTAACTAATCTTTATATAAAAAGTAACTACACAAATTACGACACTGTGGGAGGGTCCATCACAATTCTTTATACAAAAATAAACTACACGAATTAACAACGGTTAGGAGGGTCCATCACTAATCTTTATATAAAAAGTAACTTCACAAATTACCAACAGCTGGGAGGGTCCATCTAATCCTTATATAAAAAGTAAGTACACAAATTACCAACAGGTAGGAGGGTCTATCATTAATCATTATTTCAAAAGTAACTGCACCAATTAAAAACTGGTAGGAGGGTCCATCACTAATCTTTATATAAGAAGTAACTACACAAATTACCAACAGGTCGGAGGGTTTTTCACGAATCTTTATGTAAAAGTAACTTCACAAATTACCAACAGGTAGGAGGGTCCACCAGTTAATCTTTATACAAAAAGTAACTAAAGAAATTATCAACATGTAAGAAGATTCATCAAATATCTTTATATAAAAATTAACAACACAAATCACCAACAGAGAGGAGGGTCCATCACCATGCTTTAGATGAAAAGTGATTACACACATTACCAACGGGTAGGAGGGTCTATCACTTATCTTTACATAAAAAGTAACGACACAAACTACCAACAGGTAGGAGGGTCCATCACTAATCTTCATATAAAAGTAACTACACAAATTACTAACAGGTAGGAGGGTCCATCGCTTATCCTTATATAAAAACTAAGTACAAAAATTACCAACACGTAGGAGGGTCTGTCACTAATCTTTATATAAAAAGTAACTACAAAAATTACCAACACGTGGGAGGGGCCATCACTAATCTTTATATAAAAAGTCACCACACAAACTACAAACAGGTAGGAGGGTTCATCACTGAACGTTACATAAAAAAATAACCACTAAATCTACCAACAGGTTGAAGGGTCCATCACTAATATTTATATAAACAGTAACTACACAAATTACCAACAGGTAGCAGGGTCCATCACTGAACTTTATTTAAAAAGTAACAACACAAAGTACCAACAGGTAGGAGGGACCATCACTGATCATTATATCAAAAGTAACTACACAAATTACCAACAGGTAGGAGGGTCCATCACTGATCTTTATATCAAAAGTAACTATACAAATTACCAACAGGTAGGATGGTCCATCACTAATATTTGTATAAAGAGTAACTACACAAATTACCAACAGGTCGGAGGGTCCATCACTGAACTTTATATAAAAGTAACAACACAAATTACCAACAGGTAGGAGGGTCCATCACTAATATTTATTGAAAACGTAACGACATAAATTACCAACAGGAAGGAGGGTCCATCACTGATCTTCAGATAAAAAAGTAACTACACAAATTCCCAAGAGGTAGGAGGGTCCATCACTAATATTTATATAAAGAGTAACTACACAAATTCCCAACAGGTAGGAGGGTCCATCTCTCATCTTTACATAAAAGGTATCTGCACAAATTACCAACAGGTCGGAGGGTCCATCATTAATCTGTTGATAATATACCCCTCCAGCGTTAATAAACTAACACCAAATGGGTAATGCACACTGTCTTTTTCTCCTTGACTTTCTCTTCACAGATCGAAGCCCCACAATTTCCG
This sequence comes from Heptranchias perlo, assembly GCF_035084215.1. Lineage (NCBI taxonomy): Eukaryota > Metazoa > Chordata > Chondrichthyes > Hexanchiformes > Hexanchidae > Heptranchias > Heptranchias perlo. The sequence continues at coordinate 1,996,204 of NW_027139655.1, read as the reverse complement.
AGACCTTGCAATTTCCGACGATTGCCGACTGTTAACTATCAAGATGTTCACCCGGGATATAATAGAAGAGAACAGGCAATTGATGAATATGTGGAGAGAGGCAGCGTTCTGTTAACAAACAAGAAACCTTTCAGTGATCAAGGATATCGGGTAAGTTGAAACAGCACAATGATTTTGATTTAGTTCAACGTTATTGGATCGATGTTCGATGTTATAATTTCTTTTTTGAAATAGATCATGCAGTAAAAACAAATCAACAGGACGATAATGAAAAGTATTTTTCTTCGGTGTAATATCAGAGATCTGGTATTTATTCCCCAATGGCCTCACTGGAACAAAGATACGAAAGTATCTGTTGACTAAGGTTCCTGCTGCTTTCAGTGTAGTTTGTGTGGATTAAAGTGTTGGTGTTCACACAGCGCCATGTTGTGAAAAATACAACACAGAGCACCCTGGCGAATTACCGAGGTTTATAACCTCCTGGGTGCAGATCATGTGTCACGGATCAGTTTATTTAAACATTTAAATGGTAAGGAGGAAGTTACCACATTTAATAAAACAACATTTCAGTGCGGTGTCGGTGTATTTCTGCGTCTTCGAGGAGTCAGTTTAGGACTGGGTCAGTGAGATGTCGGTTTAGGACTGGGTCAGTGGGGTGTCGGTGTGGGACTAGGTCAGTTAGTTGTGGGCTTGGGACTGGGTCAATGGGATGTCTTTGTGGGACTGGGTCAGTAGGGTGTCGGCGTAGGACTGGTTAAGTTGGGGATCAGTGTAGCTCTGAGTCAGTGGTTTGTTTCCTTGGAGCGATGTCAGCTTTCCATCAGCTACGTTTCAACGATTAATTTTTTTTTAACATTAATAGGGGAAAATTAGTTTGTCCTTTACACAGTCGGTATTTTCATCAACTATTCTCCTCTGTAGGGCTTTAAACTGAAAAAGGGGGAGGGGTCAGGTGAGGAGAAATTTCGAAATCGAATGAGAAGTGTTAATACAGTGAAACAGTTTGGTGACCCGGGTAAAGATAATCAGAGTGTGGCAGGAAGGGACATGGAGTTTACTAATAATAATGCAACAACAAGGAAGGTCAAAGGGGGAAAAACTTGTTAAAAGTCAAAATTTAAGGTTCTTTATCTGAATGCGAAGGAGCATTCTTAACAAGATAGATGAATTAATTGCACATATAGCGATATATGGGTTTGACCAAATAGCCATTACAGATACTTGGTTGAAAAATGACGAAGTTCGGGAACTAAATACTACAGGGTACATGACCTTTTAGAAAACACGGGCAGAGTGGGAAAGAAGTGGGTGTAGCCCAAATAATAAAGGATGACATAAGGACATGTGCAGCAGGTAATCCGGAAGGCAAACGGGATATTGGCATTTATTTCTAGGCGGATGGAGTACAAAAGTTGGGAAGTCATGCTACAACTGTACAGGGTGCTGGTGAGACCACATCTGGAGTACTGCATACAGTTCTGGTGCCCTTATTAAAGGAAGGACATACTTGCATTGGAGGCAGTTCAGAGAAGGTTCACGAGGTTGATTCCGGGGATGGAACGGTTGTCTTGTGAAGAAAGATTGAACCGGTTGGGTCTATAACTCATTGGAGTTTAGAAGAATGAGAGGAGACCTTATTGAAACATACAAGATCCTGAGGGGACTTGATAGGGTAGATGCTGAGAGAATGTTACCGCTCATGTGGGAATCTAAAATTAGGGGGCATAGTCTCAGAAATAAGAGGTCGCCCGTTTAAGACGGTAATGAGGAGGAATTTCTTCTCCCAGACGGTCGTGAATCTTTGGAATTCTTTACCCCAAAAAGCTGAGGAGGCTGAGTCATTGAATATATTCAATGTTGAGTTAGACACATTTATGATCAGCAAGGGAGTCAAAGCATATAGGGAAAAGGCGGGAAAGTGGAGTTGAGGTAAAAATCAGATCAGCCATGATCTCATTGAATGGCGGAGCAGGCTCGAGGGGCCGAATGGCCTACTCCTGCTCCTATCTCTTATGGTCTTTTGGTGAGAAAGGCTCTCGACGCGGAAGATCAGGAAGTCGAATTAATATGGGTGGAAATTGGAAATAACAAGTGGGAGTATTGTATTGCCCCACTAATATTACCAATACAGATGTACAGAGTATTAATCATGAAATAACAGGAGCTTGTAACAAAGGAAATGCAGTCATTATGGGGGCTTTAATCTGCATATAGAATGGGCAAATTAAATTGGCGAAGGTAGTTTTGAAGACGAGTTCATGGAATGTATTCGAGACGATTTCCAAGAGCAATACTTCATTGAACCTACCAGGGAACATTCTATTTTCGATCTTGTATTATGTAATGAGATTGGGTTAATTAGAAATTTAACAGTAGAATAACCTTTGGAGAAGAGTGATCTTAATATGATAGAATTTCACATTGAGTTTGAAAGAAACGTTCTAAAGTCAGAAACTGGAATCTTAAAATTAAATAAAGCCAATTACATAGGTATGACAGGCGAGTTGTCAAAGGAAAAGAGGGAAATAAAATAAAATGGTTTGACAGTTGAAAATCAGTGGCAAACATTTGAAGAAATATTTCAATATTCACAACAAGTATACATTCCGTTGAGAAATAAAAACTTCACGGGATAAGTGATCCGCCCATTGGAATGTAAAGAAGTTAATAGTATTAGATTGAAAGAAGAGGCCTATAATGTTGCGAAGAAGTGTAATAAGCCTGGAGATTGGGAGAATTTCAGAAACCAACAAAGGACGATCAAAAAATTGAAAAAAAGGGAGAAAATGGAATTTGAAAGTAAACTAAAGACCCCTGGCTGGAGAGTCTACATCGTCGCAGGATAAGAGGTTGGCCATTCAAGAATGAGATGAGAAGGATTTTTTTCCCACAGAGGGTCGTGAATATTTGGAATTCTCGACCCCAGAGGGCTGTGGATGTTGAGTCACTGAATATATTCAAGGCTGAGATGCATAGATTTTTGGACTCCAGGAGAATCAATGGATAGGCGGAGTAGGCTCGAGGGGCCGTATGGACTACTCCTGCTCCTATTTCTTGTTTTTTATGTTCTTATGGTGTCCTGTGTTTCCGGTGCTGAATTTAAAAAATACGTTCAGCAGTGACCACACAAGGAAGTGAATCGGCAGCCTGGACTGTGTAACAACAGCACGGGACTGTGAGAGGGCAAGCTCCAGGTTACAGAGCCTCACTGAGAGAAAGAGATGGCGAAGAAGCTGCATTTTCTGAAGCAGTTTTGTAAAATGAGAATATTGGAAGCTTTGCTTTAGTTCTGTAGCATGCAACAAGCGAAACCCTCCGATGAAACTGGGAGATTCCGGTCGCCCCGCACTAATTACCCAGCCTGAGACCGCGGGATGTTATGGACAGTGTAATGAGTTTCCCTGTTTCTATAACATTAACCCACAAATTACTCTTGTGTATTTCACAGCGGAGGGTTTGATCAAAGAGACACGGCCAGTTTGAAACGTGGCTGAATAGTTACACATGTGGATCACCATCTCCAACCTACCTTCCCTCTCCATTATTCCTTGCCGCCCAAATCTGCCCATCTTTCTCATAACTCCACAATCGAACCAATTCAATCAAGTTTCCGCCCCGACCTCAGCAATGAAGTGGCCCAAATCACCGTCACAAATCTCGCCCTCAATGAATTTGACCGCAGTACTCTATCACTCCCTGTCCTTATCCACCCTCTGTGACTGTGACCGCGGTACACTATCCCTCCCTGTCCTTATCCCCCTCTCTCGCCCTCTGTGACTGTGACCGCAGTACTCTATCACTCCCTGTCCTTATCCACCCTCTGTGACTGTGACCGCGGTACACTATCCCTCCCTGTCCTTATCCCCCTCTCTCACCCTCTGTGACTGTGACCGCGGTACTCTATCCCTCCCTGTCCTTATCCCCCTCTCTCACCCTCTGTGACTGTGACCGCGGTACTCTATCCCTCCCTGTCGTAATCCTCCTCTCTCACCCTCTGTGACTGTAACCGCGGTACTCCATCCCTCCCTGTCCTTATCCCCCTCTCTCACCCTCTGTGACTGTAACCGCGGTACTCCATCCCTCCCTGTCCTTATCCCCCTCTCTCACCCTCTGTGACTGTGACCGCGGTACTCTATCCCTCCCTTTCCTTATCCCTCTCTCTCGCCCTCTGTAACTGTGACCGCGGTACTCTATCACTTCCTGGCCTTATCCACCTGTCTGATACGGTCGAATACACCATCCTCCTCCAACAAATTTAAACTATCAAGCACAAATCTATAAATGAAATAATTCAATTGCCCCAGACAGTGTAAAACCGAGTGAAGGGTTATTTAATTTATCAATGGTCAGCCCGCTCCATATTTCCCTCCAGAATATTCACTACCTCAGAACTGTGTACAGTTCAGGGCACGGCATTGTCGATAGGATATATTGGCCTTGGAAGGAGTGCAGCGCAGATTCACCAGAATGTTACCAGGGCCCCAAGGCTTAAATTATGAGGAGAGATTACATAAACTAGGCTTGTAATCCCTGGAACATGGAAGGTTAAGGTGTGATTTGATTGAGGATTTTGAAAGGAATCGATCGGGTCGATAGAGCGAAACTTTTTCTGCTGGAGGGGGATTCTGTGACAAGGGGAGATAACGTTAAAATCAGTACCAGGCCATTCAGGAGAGAAGTTCGGAAACACTTCTTCACGCAAAGGGTGGTAGAAGTGTGGAACTTTCCGTCGCAAAAAGCAACAGATGCTAGCTCAATTAATAATTTTAAATCTGTGATCGATAGACTTTTAACAACCAAAGGTATTAAGGGATATTTTGCCAAGGCGGGTGAATGGAGTTAGGACACAGATCATCCATGATCTCATTGAATGGCAAAAAAAGCTCGAGCGGCTGAATGGTCTACCCTGCTCCTATGTTCCTAATAAGGCTGGTTTGGGCTTGCACTGCGTGAATAAATCTGACCAATGGACGCCCCCAGTGCAGCGTCTCGTCTGACGGGAGGACGTGTGGATCTGGGTTGTGACGATCAGCGGGACTCACTGGGTTTCACTGAGCAGCTGTCTGTGTCACACCTGATGTGGAGTGTTGATCATAACACTCGGGAAATGCCCGATCCCAGAGCGAACAGCTGTTGTACTGATGGGGGAGGAGGGACTAGGTATCATGTTTAACAAGGCAAAGCTCTTCTGCTCATTTTAATATTTCTGTCTAACCCTCTTATTAATATTATATTTATTACAGACATCAGAATCTGGGAACGTTTGTCACCACCATGGCTGAAGGTTCAAACAGGGGGGGAAATCCAACATCTTCAACAAGAATGCGAATGGACACAGGTATGTTAACAAAATTCTTCAAAATATATTTTATGTCATGAAAAAGGGTCCAGATCTCGAGCAAGAACCTGAAGCTCACACAGGAAGAGGTAACAGCACAGATACTGAGTAGATAGAGGGAAGAGAATGAACATTTAGAGGGAGAGTGTCGTCACAGGTGGAGGGACCTCCTGAATACTGGAACTATCCAATAGATACCTGGTGTTGGGGGCTGTAAGGTGGATAGAGACAGTGGCTCAGAGGATGGTTTTCCTGAGTAACAATGTGAGACCGTGAGCAGAGATATACCCGGTGTGGGACGGGGGTGAGAGGCAGGTGGGGCACAGGAATAGGCGAGCGATAGTGGTGGGATATTCTATGGTCAGGGGAATAGACAGACTCTTCTGCAGCATTGAGCAGGTCCGGAATAGCAAGTTGCCTTCCTGGTGTCAGAGGGAAGAACATCCTGGAACAGGTGGGACCATCTCTGGGAGGGAAAGGTGAGCAGAAAATAGTTATGGTTGGAACCAGTAACACGGAGAGCAATACGTTTGTAGAGGGAATATTAAGATTTAAGTTCTAGACAAAAAAACAAGGCCTCCAGGTGGTAATCATTGGATTTGTTTTAATTTGTTCATGGGATGTGGGCGCCGCTGGCAAGGCCAGCATTTACTTATAATCCAGTATGTTACCAATCCTAATTGCCATTGAGAAGATGGTGGTGAGCCGCCATCTTGAACCGCTGCAGTCCGTGTGGTGATGGTTCTCCCACAGTGCTGTTAGGAAGGGAGATCCAGGATTTTGTCCCAGCGACGATGAAGGAACGGTGATATATTTCCAAGTCGGGATGGTGTGTGACTTGGAAGGGAACGTGCAGGTGGTGTTGTTCTCTTGTGCCTGCTGCCCTTGCCCTTCCAGGTGGTGGAGGTCACGGGTTTAGGAGGTGCTGTGGAAGAAGTTTGGCGAGTTGCTGCAGTGCATCCTGTGGATGGTACACACTGCAGCCACTGTGCGCCGGTGGTGAAGGGAGTGAATGTTTAGGGTGGTGGATGGGGTGCCACTGTTTTACACTGGACCACATAAGGAGGGAAATATGAGGCAGTTCAATGTGTAGCTGCAGGGTTGGAGCAGGAGGAAAAGGTTCACGGTCTCGGGGCACTAGAGTGAGTTCAGGGAGAAGGGAAGGGACGGTCACGATCTGAACTGACCAACAATAGTTTCACAGATTGGGTGAATGGAGCAGGAGGGAAGGGTTCACGGTCTTGGGGCACTAGAGTGAGTTCAGGGAGAAGGGAAGGGACGGTCACGATCTGAACTGACCAACAATGGTTTCACAGATTGGGTGAATGGAGCAGGAGGGAAGGGTTCACGGTCTTGGGGACTAGAGTGAGTTCAAGGAGAATGGAAGGGACGGTCACGATCTGAACTGATCAACAATGTTTTTACAGACTGGGTGAATGGAGCAGGAGGGAAGGGTTCACGGTCTTGGGGACGAGAGTGAGTTCAGGGAGAAGGGAAGGGACGGTCACGGTCTGAACCGACCAACAATGGTTTTACAGACTGGGTGAATGGAGCAAGAGGGAAGGGTTCACGGTCTTGGCGACTAGAGTGAGTTCAGGGAGAAGGGAAGGGACGGTCACGGTCTGAACTGATCAACAATGGCTTTACAGACTGGGTGAATGGAGCAGGAGGGTTTCAGTTGATATGACTGGGGGGTGGGAAGTATCCAGATCTGAGGCTCAAGATTGGAATTAATAAAATTGTTGGAGCAGAAACAAAAGATTTATGAAATAGTGAAAAGTTATTTGCAGGAAAAAAGGAAGGTGGTTTTGAAGTATTGAGAGAGAAAGTCACTTGGGATTTTAAAAAAATGAAGAAACGAAAACGGGTCAACACATCAAAAAATGGGAGTTCTGCTTCTGTGCTGTGTTTGTGAATCATTCCAAACAGTTCTGGACGCCAGTATTTACAACGTTTTCTATGACAGCACTAGAACAATAACAACTTGCATTTATTTAGCACCTTTAACGTAGTAAAACGACCCAGGGCGCTTCACAGGAGCGATTATCAAACTAAATTTGACACCGAGTCAAATAAAGAGATATTTGGAGATAAGCTTGGTCAAAGAGGTAGGTTTTAAGGAGAGTCTGAAAGGCGAACAGAGGGGTCGAGAGAAGGAGAGGTTTAGAACATAAGGATCTTCCAGGTAGCTATGATAAGATAGAATCCATATGCACTCAGTTCAGCAATAGGAAGGGAAGCAGCACAATTCTCGGTGGGTTTTGCAGGCCAGCAATCAGTGGAGGTGAGATAGAGGGGAAACTGGAGGAAACTGGTTGTGGATGAAATTTTGGGGAGATGCAAAATATTTCCTTTAGTTTCTAAAAATGATGGTGGAAGTGAAAATGTTGGTGCACTGGAGGAGGATGTGGGCCCAGAGTTAGAGATAACTGTAGAGAAGGATTTGGATCTGAGAAACATCGCCGAGGTGGATAAATCACTGGGCCCAGAGATAACACACCCGAGGCTGTTAACGGAAGTCAGAGAGGAGATAGGGGGGGCCCTGATCACAATTTCTCAATCCTCGTTTGTTATCAAAAATACCCAGGTGGACTGAAGGAGCCCAAGTAATGTCTCTGTTATAATAGGGAGAGAGGGTCAACGGGTAATTGGAGACCAATTAGTCTCCGTCAGTAGTGGGCAAACTCCTCGAATCTGTAATTCCAGGTCGAATTAGTGAACATTTCGAGATACAAGGGATGATCAGGGGAGGCTGGGATGGATTCGCTGCAGACATGTCGTATTTGACAAATTTGAAACAGCGTTGTTGAGAGGTGAATATATAGATCAATGGAATGTATCACATGCGGTGTATATGGGTTTTCAGAAGGTGTATGATAATGTGGCTCACAGGAGGTTTCAGCCGTTTGGTGTAAGAGGAAATGTAGCTGCCCGGATAGAAAGTCGATAATGTGTTTAGTTTTCTCCATTTTTGTCCATAGATGCGAACACTGCAATCACTGAGTTCCTGACAAAGTGCGACGATTACCAACTGTTCCAGTTGACGAAATTCTACCGGGACAGACTCGAACAGGCGATTGAAGGAGGGGTGGACGGAGTCAGCTCGTTGTTAAAATACGAGAGGCATTTCAGTGGACAGGAACATCGGGTAAGTGGGAGGGACACAGAATGAGTTTGGATTATTTAAACATCACGTAACTAACAGGATATCAGATCTTAGAATCATTCAATGTGACAGAACAGAAACAGGTCAAATCGGAAAGAAATGGATCAAACTGAAAATACAGTCAATCTGAAACAATGATACGAAGAGATGGAAATACCCAGTGGATCGCTCAGTAACTGTACAAAGGGCAGGGGAACGGTTCGGGTATAACTCTTGTATTGGACTGTAAACAAAGGGAAACAGTTTAAGTGGGACTGGGAAAAGGAAGGAACAATATATTCATTGCTATTGTTTGCAGAAAGTCGTTGATCTCGTGGAGAAGGAGAACAGGGCGGACAGTTCCAAACTTCTCCTAAATCTGGTGATGGAGAAAGGTTCTCGGGCCCGAAGGGTGATGTGGAAATCATTTGTGAACATGCACCATGCGGTACCAAAGTTGGACAAAATACTGAAAGAGATGCAGGAACTTGGTACGGTAAAATCACACACTGAATTCAATTTCAGATTGAAACCCTGCGGAATTTACTACAAATCTGATTTCATGAAAGCTCATTGATTTAAACAGGTCCTGATCCATTTGATTGTATGATCACCGGACGAGGTTTATCTGAAATACCCAGTCACTTGAAAGGTAATTTCAAACCGTTTATTTCACTTCTGAGAATCAGAATGTTTGACTGTAGTCCTTTGTTGAGAGATTGTCAGAATCTGGGAATCAGAAATTCAAAGGGTGGAGGGAACAGTAATGAACCTCGTTTGGATTCATCATCAACGAGTGTACGATTTCTGACATATCCTGCAACGATACGCAGGTTGCATTATTTCACTTGGTCCAGCTGCTGATCACGATCTGTTCAGAAATCCCTTCAACTGTGAATCCTCAGACACATTTGGCGGGATCCTGATACACTCTGAAACCCCAGACACACCTGGCAGGATCCTGATACACTGTGAATCCCCATACACACCTGACAGGATCCTAATACACTGTGAATCCCCATACAAACCTGGCAGGACCCTGATACACTGTGATTCCCCATACACACCTGTCGGGATGTGAAAACACTGTGAATTCCAACACACATCTGACGGGATCCTGATTCACTGTGAATCCCCCTACACACCTTGTGGGATCCTAAAACACTGTGAATTCCCATACACATCTGGCGGGATGCTGGTCACTGTGACACCCCATACACATCTGGCGGGATTCTAAAACACTGTGAATCCTGATACACACATGGCAAGATTCTGATACACTGTGAATCCCAATACACATCTGGCAAGGTCCTGATACACTGTGAAACCCCATACACATCTGGCAGGATCCTGATACACTGTGAATCCCCATACACGCCTGGCAGGACCCTGAAACACTGTGAATCACCGTACACGCCTGGCCGAATCCTGATACGCTGTGAATCCCCATACACACATGGCAGGATCCTGATATACTGTGAATCCCCATACACACCTAGCAGGATCCTGATCCACTGTGAATCCCAATACACACCTGGCAGGATCCTGAAACACTGTGAATCCCCATACACACCTGGCAGGATCCTGATACACTGTGAATCCCCATACACACATGGCAGGATCCTGATATACTGTGAATCCCCATACACACCTGGCAGGATCCTGATACACTGTGAATCCCCATACACACATGGCAGGATCCTGATATACTGTGAATCCCCATACACACCTGGCAGGATCCTGATACACTGTGAATCCCCATACACACCTGGCAGGATCCTGATATACTGTGAATCCCCTTACACACCTGGCAGGATCCTGATACACTGTGAATCCCCATACACACCTGGCAGGATCCTGATACACTGTGAATCACCGTACACGCCTGGCAGGATCCTGATACGCTGTGAACCCACATACACACCCAACAGGATTCTGATAAAGTGTGAACCCACATACAGGCCTGACAGGATCCTGATGCTCTGTGAATCCCCATAAACGCCTGGCGGGATTCTGATTCACTGTGCAAGCCCCATAAACACCTGACGCTATTTTGATACACCGTGAAACCCCTTTCACACCTGGTAGCATCCTGATACACTCTGAATACCCCAAAACACATGGCAGGATACTATTTACTGTGAATTCTCATACAAATCTGGCAGGATCTTGTTTCACTGTGAGTCCCCATACACATCTGGCAGATCCTGATACTTTGTGACACCCCATGCATACCTGGCAGGATAATGATATCCTCTCAAAACCCCATACATATTTAGCAGCAACCTGATACCCTGTGATAACCCATACTCACGTGGCAGGATCCTGCTCTACTGTGACCCTCCTAACACAACTGACAGGATCCTGATACACTGTGAACCCACATACACACCAGGCAGGATCCTGATACAATGTGAATCCCCATACACACCTTGTAGGATCCTGATGCATTCTGAATCCCCATATGCACATTGCAGGACACTGATTAACTGCGAATCCTCATACAAATCTGGCAGGAACCTGTTGCACTGCGAATCTCCATACACCTGACACTATTTTGATACACCGTGAAACCCCTTTCACACCTGGTAGCATCCTGATACACTCTGAATACCCCAAAACACATGGCAGGATACTATTTACTGTGAATTCTCATACAAATCTGGCAGGATCTTGTTTCACTGTGAGTCCCCATACACATCTGGCAGATCCTGATACTTTGTGACACCCCATGCATACCTGGCAGGATAATGATATCCTCTCAAAACCCCATACATATTTAGCAGCAACCTGATACCCTGTTGTAAACCATACTCACGTGGCAGGATCCTGCTCTACTGTGACCCTCCTAACACAACTGACAGGATCCTGATACACTGTGAACCCACATACACACCAGGCAGGATCCTGATACAATGTGAATCCCAATACACACCTTGTAGGATCCTGATACATTCTGAATCCCCATATGCACATTGCAGTACACTGATTAACTGCGAATCCTCATACAAATCTGGCAGGAACCTGTTGCACTGCGAATCTCCATACACACCTGGCAGGATCACGATTCACTGTAAGTCCCCATATATATCTGAGAGATTCCCGATACTTGGTGACTCCCCATACACAACTGGTAGGATCCTGATTCACTGAGAGGCCCAGACACACCAGGCAGGTTCCTGATAGTATGCGAAGCTCCATAAACAACTGGCTGGTTCCTGATAACATGTGAAGCGCCGTACTCACCTGGCAGGATCCTGATAAACGATGAATCTCCAAACACACCTAGCAGCATCCTGACACACCGTGTATCCCCGTACACACCTGGCTGGATCCTCTTACACTCTGAAACCCCATGTACACCTGGCAGCATCCTGATTCACACTGAATGCCCATACACACCTGACAGGAACCTGAAACACTTCGAATGCCCATGCTGAACTGACAGGATCCGGATACACTGTCAATCGCCGGACACAACTGGCAGGATCCTGATTGACTGTGAGCCCCAAACACACCTGGGAGGTTCCTGATACACTCTGAATAACCATCGATACCTGGCAGGTTCCCGATAGATGGTGAATCCCCATACAAACCTCGCATGACACCGCAACTCTGTGAATCACCATACACAACTGGAAGTTTCCCGAAACATTCTGAATCGCCATACACACCTCTCAGGATCTCGAAACACTATTAATCCCCATACACACCTGGCAGGCTCCTGATATACATTGAACCCTCATACTCAGGTGGAAGCTTCCAAATTCAGTGTGAAACCCCATAAACACCGAGCAGGATCCTGATACACCGTGACTTCCCATCCACACCTGGCGGTATGCTGATACACTGTGAAAAATCGTACACAACTGGGGGGAAAATCCTGTAACACTGTGAATCCCCATACACGCCTGGTAGGATCCTGATACATTGTGAATCCCCATACACACCTGGCAGGATCCTAATAGACTGTGAATCCGAATGGGGGCAATATTCTGGCATGGGTGGAGGATTGGTTATCGAACAGGAATCAGAGAGTTGGGATAAATGGTTCATTCTCGGACTGGCAAACAGTAGCCAGTGGTCTTCCGCAGGGGTCGGTGCTGGGTCCCCAACTCTTTACAATCTATATTAACGATTTGGAGCAGGGGACCGAGTGTAACATATCAAAGTTTGCAGATGATACAAAGGTGGGAGGGAAAGTAGAGAGTGAGGAGGACATAAAAAACCTACAAGGGGATATAGACAGGCTGGGTGAGTGGGCGGAGATTTGGCAGATGCAATACAATATTGGAAAATGTGAGGTTATGCACTTTGGCAGGAAAAATCAGAGAGCAAGTTATTATCTTAATGGCGAGAAACTGGAAAGTACTGAAGTACAAAGGGATCTGGGGGTCCGAGTGCAAGAAAATCAAAAAGTTAGTATGCAGGTGCAGCAGGTGATCAAGAAGGCCAACGGAATGTTGGCGTTTATTGCTAGGGGGATAGACTATAAAAACAGGGAGGTATTGCTGCAGTTATATGTGGTATTGGTGAGACCGCATCTGGAATACTGCATACAGTTTTGGTGTCCATACGTAAGAAAAGTCTTACTTGCTCTCGAGGCAGTACAAAGAAGGTTCAGTCGGTTAATCCCGGGGATGAGGGGGCGGACATATGAGGAGAGGTTGAGTAGATTGGGACTCTACTCATTGGAGTTCAGAAGAATGAGAGGCGATCTTATTGAAACATATAAGATTGTGAAGGGGCTTGATCGGGTGGATGCGGTAAGGATGTTCCCAAGAATGGGTGAAACGAGAACGAGGGGGCATAATCTTAGAATAAGGGGCTGCTCTTTCAAAACTGAGATGGGGAGAAAATTCTTCACTCAGAGGGTAGTAGGTCTGTGGAATTTGCTGCCCCAGGAAGCTGTGGAAGCTAGATCATTAAATAAATTTAAAACAGAAATAGACAGTTTCCTGGAAGTAAAGGGAATTAGGGGTTACGGGGAGCGGGCAGGAAATTGGACATAAATTTAGATTTGAGATTAGGATCAGATCAGCCATGATCTTATTGAATGGCGGAGCAGTCTCGAGGGGCCGATTGGCCGACTCTTGCTCCTATTTCTTATGTTTTTATGTTCTTATACATACCTGGCAGGATCCTGATACACTGTGAATCCCCATACACACCTGACAGGATCCTGATGCACTGTGAATCCACATACACACCTGGTAGGATCCTGATACACTGTGAATCCCCATATACACCTGACAGACCCTGATGCACTGTGAATCCCCATACACACCTGGTAGGATCCTGGTACACTGTGAATCCCCATACACAACTGGCAGGATCCTGATACACTTTGAATTCCCATACACACCTGGCAGGATCCTGATACACTGTGAATCCTCATACACTCCTGACAGGACCCTGATACACTGTGAATCCCCATACACACCTGGTAGGATCCTGAATACACTGTGAATCCCCATACACACCTGGCAGGATCCTGATACACTGTGAATCCCCACACACAACTGGCAGGATCCTGATACATTGTGAATCCCCATACACAACTGGTAGGATCCTGATACACTGTCAATCCCCATACACACCTGGCAGGATCCTGATACACTGTGAATCCCCACACACAACTGGCAGGATCCTGATACACTGTGAATCCCCATACACACCTGGTAGGATCCTGATACACTTTGAATCCCCATACACAATTGGCAGGATCCTGATACACCCTGAATACCCATACACACGTGGCAGGATCATGATCGCCGGTGAATCCGCATAGATACCTGACAGGATCCTGATATACTGTAAATCCAATACACTCCTAGCAGGATCCTGATACACTGTGAAAACCCATAAACATCTGGCAGGATCCAGATTCAATGTGAATCCCCATACACACCTGGCAGGATGATGATACACATTGAATCCTCATACTCACCTGGTCGGTTCCAGATTCACTGTGAAACTCCATAAACACCGAGCAGGATCATGATATACAGTGACTTCCCATCCACACCTGGCGGTTTGCTGATACACTGTGAAAAATCATACACAACTGGATGGGGGGAAATCCAAATACACTCTGAATCCCCATACACACCTGGCAGGATCCTGATACACTGTGAATCCCCATACACACCTGGCAGGATCATGATTCACTATGAATCCCTATACACACCTGGCAGGATCATGATACAATGTGAAAAATCATACACAAGGGGGGGGGGGAAATACTGGAACACAGTGAATCCCCATACACACCTGAGGGGGAAATCCAAATACACTGTGAATCCCCATACACACCTGGCAGGATCCTGGTACACTGTGAATCCCCATGCACACCTGGCAGGATCCTGATACACTGTGAATCCCCATACACACCTGGCAGGATCATGATTCACTATGAATCCACATACACACCTGGCAGGATCATGATTCACTATGAATCCCTATACACACCTGGCAGGATCATGATTCACTGTGAATCCCCATATATATCTAAGAGATCCTGATACTTTGTGACTCCCCATGCACAACTGGCAGGATACGGATACACTGTCAATCGCCAGACACAACTGGCAGGATCCTGATTCTCTGTGAGCCCCATGCACACTTGGGAGGTTCCTGATACACTATAAAACCCCATAGACATCAAGAGTTTCCTGATACACTGTGAAGTCCCATACACATCCCTCAAGTTCCAGAAACACCATTAATCCCCATACACACCTGGCAGGATCCTGATACACTCTGAATAACCATAGACACCTTGCAGGTTCCCGATATATGGTGTTGACCGGAGGTCACCGGTTATACAAACCTGGCATGACCCCAAAACTCTGTGAATCACCATACACACCTGGAAGCTTCCCGATACATTCTGAATAGCCATTCACACCTCTCAGGATCGCGAAACACTATTCATCCCCCCACACACCTGGCAGGATCCTGATACACAGTGAATTCCCATACTCACCTGGCAGGCTCCTGATACACTCTGAATAACCACAGACACCTGGCAGGTTCTGGATAGACGGTGAATCCCCATACAAATCCGGCATTACCCCGAAACTCTGTGAATCACCATACATACAGGAAAGGTTCCCGATACATTCTGAATTGCCATACACACCTGTCAGGATCGCGAACACTATTAATCCCCATGCACACCTGGCAGGATCCAGAAACACTGTGAATCCCCATGCACACCTGGCAGGACCCAGAAACACTGTGAATCCCCATGCACACGTGGCAGGATCCAGAAACACTGTCAATCCCCATACACACCTGGCAGGATCCCGGTAAACTGCCAAACCCCATACACACCTGGCAGGATCTTAATGCACTATGAAAACCCATGCACACCTGGCAATTTTCCTGATATATTCTGCATCCCCAGACCCATCTGGCAGGATCCTGTAACACTGTGAGACCCTATACACACCTGGTAGGATTCCGACACTCTGAACACTAATACACATATCCTTTGTGCCGCCCAGACGCTCTGGGCTCACAAGTAAAGAGCAGTGTTATGATCCAGACGTTAAGTTTTAACTGCGCCCCTCGAAATCTGACCCATCACAGACTGCAGGGGATGAGGTGGACATTTGGGAAATATTGAAATGTTATAATTTCACAGCACAGAATGAGACGTCAAAGTGTTCGATCTGATCTGAAAAGATGTACAGATGTTCACACAATAGATCCTTAATCCGTGGAGAAATGTGAGGGAAAGACAATGTTCAGGGTAATTCGGAAGTTATGGGCTGGCTTCCTAATGGCACGGAAAGAGAGAACCGTATAGTACTCAATGAATAGTCCTTTAACTCAGGGTCTTTTTCGACCCAATTTAATGACTGACGAAAACAAATTTGTAATTTCCCAAACCTGCATTATAAGAAATTGAGACCAAAATGAAACAACGTAGTATAATTATTGGGAGAATCGTTGAAATGAACTGTGAATGTTTTCTGCTCTAACATTGCACTGAGTGATGTGGTCAGTGGTTCTAATTGTAATTCTAATCGGTGATATGACAGAACTGGTCGAAAAACATATTCAATGAATGTGTAAAACTGCTGAAAAATTGTTTGCGTTTTCTGAAACACAATATAACAGGAGAATGATTAGAGACAGGGAAAGACTATTTGGCCCAAATAAGCCTGACCCTGTTAGAAGAGATGACCCCGCCTACCGCTCCTCTCAGTGTATCCACAGAAACACGTCCGATTGTCTCTTGACCCCACTTGCATTGCCCCTTTAATTTCCTACCCTGTTAACTGGGTCCCCCACTCTTTCACCCTTTGGGTGAGAAAATTGCCCTGATTTCCTTTCTTATTTCTGACTTTCAATTTTCTCCGCCTCTGGTGAGATCCTGAATGAATATTTCACATCGGTATTTACGGTTGAGAAAGGCATGGATGTTAGGGAACTTGGGGAAATAAATAGTGATGTCTTGAGGAGTGTACATATTACAGAGAGGGAGGTGCTGGAAGTCTTAACGCGCATCAAGGTAGATAAATCTCCGGGACCTGATGAAATGTATCCCAGGACGTTATGGGAGGTTAGGGAGGAAATTGCGGGTCCCCTAGCAGAGATATTTGAATCATCCACCGCTACAGGTGAGGTGCCTGAAGATTGGAGGGTAGCAAATGTTGTGCCTTTGTTTAAGAAGGGCGGCAGGGAAAAGCCTGGGAACTACAGACCAGTGAGCCTGACATCTGTAGTGGGTAAGTTGTTAGAGGGTATTCTGAGGGACAGAATCTACAGGCATTTGGAGAGGCAGGGACTAATTAGGAACAGTCAGCATGGTTTTGTGAGAGGAAAATCATGTCTCACGAATTTGATTGAGTTTTTTGAAGGGGTAACCAAGAAGATAGATGAGGGCTGTGCAGTAGACGTGGTCTACATGGACTTCAGCAAAGCATTTGACAAGGTACCGCATGGTAGGTTGTTACATAAGGTTAAATCTCATGGGATCCAAGGTGAGGTAGCCAATTGGATACAAAATTGGCTTGACGACAGAAGACAGAGGGTGGTTGTCGAGGGTTGTTTTTCAAACTGGATGCCTGTGTCCAGCGGTGTGCCTCAGGGATCGGTGCTGGGTCCGCTGTTATTTGTTATTTATATTAATGATTTGGATGAGAATTTAGGAGGCATGGTTAGTAAGTTTGCAGATGACACCAAGATTGGTGGCATTGTGGACAGTGAAGAAGGTTATCTAGGATTGCAACGGGATCTTGATAAATTGGGCCAGTGGGCCGATGAATGGCAGATGGAGTTTAATTTAGATAAATGTGAGGTGATGCATTTTGGTAGATCGAATCGGGCCAGGACCTACTCCGTTAATGGTAGGGCGTTGGGGAGAGTTATAGAACAAAGAGATCTAGGAGTACAGATTCATAGCTCCTTGAAAGTGGAGTCACAGGTGGATAGGGTGGTGAAGAAGGCATTCAGCATGCTTGGTTTCATTGGTCAGAACATTGAATGCAGGAGTTGGGATGTCTTGTTGAAGTTGTACAGGGCATTGGTGAGGCCACACTTGGAGTACTGTGTACAGTTCTGGTCACCCTATTATAGAAAGGATATTATTAAACTAGAAAGAGTGCAGAAAAGATTTACTAGGATGCTACCGGGACTTGATGGTTTGACTTACAGGGAGAGGTTAGACAGACTGGGACTTTATTCCCTGGAGAGTAGGAGGTTAAGGGGTGATCTTATAGAAGTCTATAAAATAATGAGGGGCATAGATAAGGTCGATAGTCAAAATCTTTTCCCAAAGGTAGGGGAGTCTATAACGAGGGGGCACAGATTTAAGGTGAGAGGGGAGAGATACAAAAGGATCCAGAGGGGCAATTTTTTCACTCAAAGGGTGGTGAGTGTCTGGAACGAGCTGCCAGAGGCAGTAGTAGAGGCGGGTACAATTTTGTCTTTTAAAAAGCATTTGGACAGTTACATGGGGAAGATGGGTATCGAGGGATATGGGCCAAGTGCAGGCAATTGGGACTAGCTTAGTGGTATAAACTGGGCGACATGGACATGTTGGGCCGAAGGGCCTGTTTCCATGTTGTAACTTCTATGATTCTATGATTCTATGATTCTATAATTATTTTCGTGAGTGTGAGCCTGTTTCCTGCATTAATACTTTGAATTACGTTGAAATGATTCAATACCGAAGTTTCTTGCTCAAACAAAATACATCAAACCCTCTCAACATTCCCTCACCCTAAACTCCTAATACATTTAATCGTCTTTCTGATTCCCCTCTGTACCTTTAGAACGGCAGTAATATTTACCTGTGATAAGGTAAAGAAATACAGATCTGATACAATAACAGTGGAACTTCTGTCCATTCACTGTCTGTCCCTCTCTCAGAGCTCACAACACCTCAGATAACCTGCTCAAGGTCTGATACAATAAGAGTGGGACTTCTGTCCATTCACAGTCTGTCCCTGTCCCCAGTGCCCACAATATCCCAGATAACCTGCCCGAGGTCTTACAAAATAACAGTGGAACTTCCGTCCATTCACAATCTGTCTCTCTCCCATTGCCCACAATGTCCAAGATAACCTGTCCGAGGTCTGATACAATAACAGTGGATCTTCTGTCCATTCACTGTCTGTCCCTCTCTCAGAGCTCACAACACCTCAGATAACCTGCTCAAGGTCTGATACAATAACAGTGGGACTTCTGTCCTTTCACAGTCTGTCCCTCTCGCAGAGCTCACAATACCCCAGATAACCTGCCCAGGGTCTGATACATTAGAATCATAAAATGTTCACAGCACACAAGGAGTCCATTCGGCCCCTCGAGAACCTGCCGGCTCTTTGTAAGAGCTATCAGGTAAGCCCCATTCCCCTTCTCTTTCCTCGTAGCCCTGCAAAACTTTCCCTTCAAGCATTTATCGAATCCCTTTTTGAAAGCCACTATTGAATCTGCTTCCAAAAAACCCTTTCAGGTAGAGCATTCCAGATCATAACTGCTCGCTGCTTAAAAAAAGTTTTTCCTCATCTTTCCTTCGGTTCTTTTGCCAATCACTTCAAATCTGTGTCCTGTGGTTCTCGACCCTCCTTATTTACTTTATCTAAATCCTTCATGATTTTGAATACTTCTATCAAAGCTCCTCCCAACCTTCTCTGCTGTAAGGAGAACAACACCAGCTTCACCAGTCTATCCACTTAACTGAAGTCCCTCTTCCCTGGAACCATTCTAGTAATTCTCTTCTACACCCTCTCGAAGACTTTCACATCCTTCCTAAAGTGCGGTGCCCACAATTAGACACAATACTCCAGTTGTGGCTAAACCAGGGTATTATAAAGGTTCAACAAAACTTCCTTGTTTTTGTAGTCTATGCATCTATTTTTCAAGCCAAGTATCCCGTATGTTTTTAACTGCTTTCTCAACTTGTCTTGTCACCTTCAAAGATGAGTGCACATATACCCCCAGGTCTCTCAGTTCCTGCACCCCATTTAGAATTATACCATTTAGTTTATATTGCCTCTCCTCGTTCTTCCTACCAAAAGGTATCACTTCGCACTGCTCTGCGTTAAATTTCATCCACCATGTGTCCGCCCATTCCACTAGCCTGTCTATTATGTCCTATTGAATTCGATCACTATCCTCTTCACTGTTTGCTGCACTTGCACGTTTTGTTTCATCTGCAAATTTTGAAACTGTGCCCTGTGCACCCAAATCCAAGTCATTAACATCTACCAAAATAAAGCAGTGGTTCTAGGACCGACCCATAGGGAACACCACTGAATAACTTCCTCCAGTCGAAAAAACAACCGTTCACCACTCCTCTCTGTTTCCTGTCACTGCCCCTTTTATTCCAAGGCCATCAACATTGCTAACAAGTCTATTATGCGGCACTTTATAAAACGCCATTTGAAAGTCCATATCAACATCAATCGCATTGCCTTCATCAAAACTCTCTGTCACCTCAATTAAAAACTCAATCAAGCTAGGTAAACACGATTTGCCTTTACTCAATTAATCCACACTTGATCAAGTGACTATTAATTTGTCCCGGATTATTGTTTCTAAAAGCCTCCCCACAACTGAAGTTTCGCAATGGAATTCTGCCCATTCAGTCTAACTACGACACACAATATCCCAGATAACCTGCCCTAAGTTTGTCAGAATCACAGTGGAACATCTGTCCATTCACATTCTGTCCCTCTACCAGTACACACGATACCCCAGAAAATATGCCGAAAGACACTGAATAGGAAAGTGATATTGAGAAGTTGTCAAAATAACACTGAATAGTAAAGTGATTTTGAGAAGTTGTTATATTTTCAAAGTAACCAACATTGAGAACCACTTTCTGTCTCTTCTAATTGAAGATGTTCAACAGAAACACAAGGAGACACTCCGGGTCCAAACTGAAACATTGAGAGTGAACACGATTCTAATCAAGGAGAAGGTTAAGATTTTCCAGCTGGTCATTCTATACACTGAGCTAACGGTCATTTCTACTGTTCGAGATCGGACACTTGTTGAACATGAACTGCTGGCAAGAGGCCGAGACCATGAAGAGTGGAGAAAGAAACATCTCCGGAGAGAACTGGAAAAAATCCGAACTGATCAATTGTTCCAGAGCAGTTTTTCCTGGAGAGGCAGTTCGTTCCAGAAAATGAAGAGTTCCTTCCGGCGATCCAGTTCTGGGAGTTCAGCAGCAGTGAGCGGAGTCGCGGGGATTGGAAAAACAACAATGGTACAAAAGATTGTTTATGACTGGGCCACTGGGAAAATATACCCACACTTTCAATTTGTTTTCAGTTTCAAATTTCGGGATTTGAACGCTATTAACTGCAGAATAAACCTGAGGAATCTGATATTGGATATGTATCCATACTTTCGGAATATTCTGAGAGAGCTCTGGAAGAACCCAGAGAGATTACTGTTTATATTTGATGGTTTGGATGAATTCAAGGACAGTATCGATTTTGCCGACAATCGGAGAAATACAGAACCTCAGTACATGTGCACAGATCCTGAAGACTGGTGTCAAGTGCCTGACATTGTGCACAGTTTAATACAACACAAGCTGCTCCCGGGATGTTCAGTGCTCGTGACCAGCCGCCCCATTGCATTACATTTATTGGAAAAGGCTCAGATCAGTGTCTGGGCTGAAATCCTGGGATTTGTTGGTGAGGAACGGAAGGAATATTTCAACAAGTTTTTTGAAGATCAGTCGGTGGCAGCAGCTGTTTTCAAACATGTGGAGGAGAACGAGATCCTGTACACCATGTGTTACAACCCTTCCTACTGCTGGATCCTCGGTCTGTCACTGGGTCCCTTCTTCACACAAAGAGACAGGAAACAGCAGCGAGTTCCCAAGACCATCACCCAACTATATTCCTACTATATTTACAACATTCTGAAAAACCATGGCCGAGCGATTGAATCCCCCCGGGATGTGTTACTGAAGATCGGTGAGATGGCCTTCACTGGAGTCTCCGAGAAGAAGATTGTGTTTAGAAATGGAGATTTGATCAAGTGCAATCTGCAACCTTCCCAGTTCCTGTCTGGGTTCATGATGGAACTTTTGGAGAGAGATGATTCTGCCCAGAGTGTGGTTTACACATTCCCGCACCTCACCATCCAAGAGTTTGTATCTGCACTCGCACAATTCCTGACTCCAGATCCAGGGGACATCCGGAAACTCCTCAGTGAAGCCCACAGCAAGGAAGATGGGCGATTTGAGATATTTCTCCGTTTTGTTGTTGGTCTCTCCTCCTCACGGTCAGCTCGGCCCCTGGAGGAGTTTCTGGGTCCTTTTCTTCATCAAACAATCTGCGGAGTGATTGACTGGGTGAAGGAGAAGGTTGAAGGAGAGATTGGAAAAACAGAGAGTGAAACTGGTAAAAGGGACCTCCTGAACACACTCCACTACCTGTTTGAGTCTCAGAATCAAACACTGGCTCGGGTCACAGTGCGATCTGTGGAAACACTTACATTTAGTGGTTTGCGACTGACCCCGATTGACTGTGCGGTCCTGTCTCCTGTCATTGGACTCTGTGATACAATAAAATACGTCGATCTGGAGAACTGCTCCATTCAGTGTGAAGGACTCCAGCGGCTGGGACACGCACTGCACAAATGCCAGGTGTTGAGGTAACTGTTTATTTGTCTCCAACTGTTGGGCCAACAATCACGGATTGTATTGTTGCTCCGTAATGAAGGGAAACAAACAGTTCAGTTAAACCAGAGAGAAGCAGATTCAACACAAATATGACAAATGATCAGAGAATCGGTTCGTAATTCCCTGAGGACTGGAGAATCTAAAATGGATCCTTGTGAACAAGTCGGGATTTTAAAGTCTTTATCGGATCAGTAAATACAGGTCACTGAAAGAGTTTGATAATTTAATTGCAATAAATGATATTTATTGTTTTTTTTCTCACTGCCTGAGATATGTCCATTGAAGAGACTCCTTCTCAGTGTTACTTACACGTAGACCGACACTAACTGCAGCAGTCTGTGTGTTGGAGCATCCCACCCTCTGACCGAGGGGTGGGGGACAAGTGACAGTCACCGGACTGTCAACGTGTGTCGGAGAGGGAAGCAGAAACACCAAACATTCAGTAACAAAGAGCAAAACACAGATTTCGGGCAGTCAACCGCCAGTGGGCGAGCTGAGCTTTCCCCGCAGCACGTCGGTCCGTTATCTTAACTCCTCAATGACACAGCCCTTCACACTCTCCAATACATCCACCATCTCTTCACCCAGATGGCAGCACTCGTGCCTCTGAGTCAGAAGGTCGTGGATTCAGGCCCCTCGCTCATTAATCCAGGCCGACACTTCAGTGCGATTTGGGAGCTAAAATCTGGCGGTACAACGGTTCCAATCAAACGGGTGGTGGGGTATTAGCCCAGGAGTACAGAGACACACCGGCCAGCGGTGGGGCCTCACACATAGTGGGAGGCTCCTTGATAAACCATGGGGCAGTGAACCAGGAAATTTCACATAATCTGCCTCCCCCTCCTGAGTGCGAGGCCCCGCTCGGGGAGGGAACTTCAGAAAATTCCCCAAAAACTGTCTGGCCAGTTTAATGGGGAACAATGTGAGAGACTCCCCTCCCCTATGAACGAGGAGTAAAGGGACATTGAAAACTTGTAACGGGACGGAATGAACTCTCCTTCTTAAATAAAATCCTGTGGGACGGATTTCAAAGCAGCCGTTAGCGCCGTTTCACAATATAACTCACACCGAGATATTACACAGATTAATGTAATGCTGCATAAAATGTACGTAATCACCGCTTTATTATTTAATTCGGGGGAAATCACCCCATTCCCATAAAATCTGGGATTTCAGAAGCAACAGAAATGAGACAAGTTTCTCCAAACATGACGGGACCGGTCACTGACCTCCAGGAGGGTAATTCTGATCATCAGGGAATGAGACCGGACTGAGGGATATTTAAAGGCTTCACACAGACAGCACTTTATTTAATAAATACATTTACAGACAGTCGCTGAATATGAGGCGTTGGGCAGAGTGAGATTCATTGTCAGTGACAGGGAAATCTGGTTATTAATTTCCTTAAGATTTTTC
Organism: Heptranchias perlo; assembly: GCF_035084215.1. Taxonomy (NCBI): domain Eukaryota; kingdom Metazoa; phylum Chordata; class Chondrichthyes; order Hexanchiformes; family Hexanchidae; genus Heptranchias; species Heptranchias perlo. The sequence continues at coordinate 1,972,144 of NW_027139655.1, read as the reverse complement.
AGTGCTTCCTCTGATATCAGAGAGAAATTGTCAGATCGGGGATTGGATTCAGTTTGTTTCTCACTCTTTGTCTGATTGTGTTTAGACTGGGGAGCAATGAACTGGGAGATTCAGGAGTGAAACTATTGTCTGCGGCTCTGAGGAGCCCGGACTGTAAAATACAGGAACTGGAGTAAGTATCAGACTGTGTGAGATTGTCTTTATAATAACTGGATGTCGAACAGGGTACATTAAAGTCAGTATAAGTAATAATAATACAAATAAATACTGGGAATTTACTCTGATTCCTGTTATCTCTGCTCGTCTCTCTCTCTCTCTCTCTGATCTCCAGGTTATGGGATAACGGTCTCACAGATTCTTGTACCGAGGATCTCTCCTCCGCTCTCAGTACAAACCGGTCACTGACGGATCTTGACCTGAGTGATAATAAACTGGGAGATTCAGGAGTGAAACTACTGTCTGCGGCTCTGAGGAACCCAGAATGTAAAATACAGAAACTGGGGTAAGTAACAGACTGTGTGAGATTGTGTTTATAATAACTGGATGCTGAACACGGTACATTAATGTCAGTATAAGTAATAATAATTCAAATAAATACTGGGAATTTACCCTGATTTTTGTTATTTCTCTCTCTCTTTCTCTCTCTCTAATCCCCAGTTTGTGTGATGTCAGTCTCACTGCTTCTTGTACCGAGGATCTCTTCTCCACTCTCAGTACAAACCGGTCACTGACTGATCTTGACCTGAGCAATAATAAACTGGGAGATTCAGGAGTGAAACTATTGTCTGAGGCTCTGAGGAACCCGGACTGTAAAATACAGAAACTGGAGTAAGTATCAGACTGTGTGAGATTGTGTTTATAATAACTGGATGTCTCACACGGTATATTAATGTCAGTATAATTAATAATAAACTTTGGTGATTTAACCTGATTCCTGTCATTTCTCTCTCTCTCTCTGATCCCCAGTCTGGATGATGTCGGTCTCACAGATTCTTGTACCGAGGATCTCGTCTCCGCTCTCAGTGCAAACCGGTCACTGACGGGTCTGTCCCTGAGATCAAACTCCTTCACAGACCGATCTGTCCCCGCTCTCCGCTCCCTCATACTGACCCGCAGGAGTCTGGAGCGGATCCGGTGAGTGTTTGTGTTAATGTTTAATATAATAAATAAAATATCAATGGAATTCACTCCCTTTTATGGGTAATATTTGTCTGTAATTATTATTGAAATATTAACCACAGTCTCCCTGTTATTTACACTGTTGTTCAATCTGTTTATTTCCTGTTTAATTTTTAATCTGTTTCAGGCTGAGGGGGAATAAGTTCAGTTCAAACGGAAAGAGACACCTGGAGTCACTGCGGGAATCCAGAACCGGACTGAGTGTGGGAGTGTGAACATTTCAATTTATAACCATTCCTGGTCTCATTATATGAACATTTCAATTTATAACCATTCCTGGTCTTATTATATGAACATTTCAATTTATAACCATTCCTGGTCTCATTATATGAACATTTCAATTTTTAACCATTTCTGGTCTCATTATATGAACATCTCAATTTATAACCATTCCTGGTCTCATGATATGAACATTTCAATTTATAACCATTCCTGGTCTCATTATTTGAACATTTCAATTTATAACCATTCCTGGTCTCATTATATGAAAATTTCAATTTTTAACCATTGCTGGTCTCATTATATGAACATTTTTGGCCGATTCTCTGTCCCTCCCCTTTAACCGGCCGCGCTCCAGGTGGAAATCCGAACGGCCCTTTAACGGTTTCCAGCTCGAGCTGAGCGAGCGTCGTCTCCCATTGTGACGTCAGAGGCCCAGCGACAGGGTCACGAGACTCAGTCACCCGGTCCCCCAGCGCTGATTCTGCCGGATATCCGGGGCTGGATGGTCCCCAATGGGACACTGGGTCAATGCACAGACAGGAAGGGCCCAGGGTGGGGCTCAGTCTGGGCTGCAGTGGGACACTGGGTCAATGTACAGACAGGAAGGGCCCAGGGTGGGGCTCAGTCTGGGCTGCAGTGGGACACTGGGTCAATGTACAGACAGGAAGGGCCCAGGGTGGGGCTCAGTCTGGGCTGCAGTGGGACACTGGGTCAATGTACAGACAGGAAGGGCCCAGGGTGGGGCTCAGCCTGGGCTGCAGTGGGACACTGGGTCAATGTACAGACAGGAAGGGCCCAGAGTGGGGTTCAGTCTGGGCTGCAGTAGGACACTGGGTCAATGTACAGACAGGAAGAGACCAGGGTGGAGCTCAGTCTGGGCTGCAGTGGGACACTGGGTCAATGTACAGACAGGAAGGGCCCAGGGTGGGTCTCAGTCTGGGCTGCAGTGGGACACTGGGTCAATGTACAGACAGGAAGGGCCCAGGGTGGGGCTCAGTCTGGGCTGCAGTGGGACACTGGGTCAATGTACAGACAGGAAGGGCCCAGGGTGGGTCTCAGTCTGGGCTGCAGTGGGACACTGGGTCAATGTACAGACAGGAAGGGCCCAGGGTGGGTCTCAGTCTGGGCTGCAGTGGGACACTGGGTCAATGTACAGACAGGAAGGGCCCAGGGTGGGGCTCAGTCTGGGCTGCAGTGGGACACTGGGTCAATGTACAGACAGGAAGGGCCCAGGGTGGGGCTCAGTCTGGGCTGCAGTGGGACACTGGGTCAATGTACAGACAGGAAGGGCCCAGGGTGGAGCTTAGTCTGGGCTGCAGTGGGACAATGGGTCAATGGACAGACAGGAAGGGCCCAGGGTGGGGCTCAGTCTGGGCTGCAGTGGGGCACTGGGTCAATGAACAGACAGGAAGGGCCCAGGGTGGGGCTCAGTCTGGGCTGCAGTGGGACACTGGGTCAATGTACAGACAGGAAGGGCCCAGGGTGGGGCTCAGTCCGGACTGCAGTGGGACACTGGGTCAATGTACAGACAGGAAGGGCCCAGGGTGGAGCTCAGTCTGGGCTGCAGTGGGGCATTGGGTCAATGTACATACAGGAAGGATCCAGTGCGGGGCTCAGTCTGGGCTGCAGTGGGACACTGGGCCAATGTACAGACAGGAAGGGCGCAGGGTGGGGCACAGTCTGGGCTGCAGTGGGGCACTGGGTCAATGTACAGGCTGGAAGGGTCCAGGATCGGGCTCATTCTGGGCTGCAGTGGGACACTGGGTCAATGTACAGACAGGAAGGGCCCAGGGTGGGGCTCAGTCTGGGCTGCAGTGGGGCACTGGGTCAATGCACAGACAGGAAGGGCCCAGGGTGGGGCTCAGTCTGGGCTGCAGTGGGGTACTGGGTCAATGTACAGACAGGAAGGGCCCAGGGTGGGGCTCAGTCTGGGCTGCAGTGGGACACTGGTTCAATGCACAGACAGGAAGTGTGCAGGGTAACAAGTTTCCCTCTGTACAGTGTGTGTCCCTCACAGTCAGGAGTCAGACTCTGTAACTGGTGTCCTGACACCTCTCCGAAATCTCTGCGCTCCTCCAATTCTGGTCTCTTGCACATCCCTCCCTGCATTTGCTCCACCATTGGCGGTCGTGCCTTCAACCTCCTGGGCCCTGAGCTCTGGAATACCTTCCCTAAAACTCTCCGCCTCGCTCTGCTCCTTCAAGATGCTCCTTAAAACCTACCTCTTGGCCCAAACTTTTGGTCACTTGTCCAAATACCTCCTTGTGTGGATCGGTTTCACTTGAATCGCTCCTGTGATGCGCCCTGTGACATTTCACTGCAATAAAGGTGCAATATAAATGTAAGTTGTTGTCTGTGTGCTGTGTTCATAAAACTCCACCGCTTACTTCAGCTCAGGCCTGGGCTCTTTATTATTTTTAAATGGTGTTAGCGTTTTAAAATATTGAATAAAGGCCCCTGGAAATTACATCCCTCCTCCTTCAAGCGGCATCGCAGACGTGACTGTTTGGTCTGTGAGTGTGTGTGTGTGTGTCTGACTGTGGAGTGGAGGGTTCTTACTCGGGAGGCTGGATATGCAGTTTACACAAAGTGGTGAGACGGACTGTGAGCAAAAGAGCTCAGCTGGGACCACAGAAAATGGCCTCCCGACATGCAACGCAAAATGGCCGCCGTGAACCAGCCGCAAAATCACAGAATGATACATCACAAAAGGAAGCCATTCGGCCCGTCGTGCCGGTGTCAGCTCTTTTAAAAAGCTAACCAGATAGTCCCATTACCCTGATATTTCGCCGTGGCCGACATATTTTTCCTTTTCTAGTAATTATCCAATTCCCTTTTGAAAGTTACTATTGAATCTGTTTCCACCTCCCTTTCAGGCAGTGAATTGCAGATCATCACAACTCACTGCATAAAAAAAGTAATTCTTCCTCATCTCAACTCTGGCTCTTTTAACAATTATTTTGAATCTGTGTCCTCTGGTTACCGAACGCCTGCCACTGGAAACAGTTTCTCCTTATTTACTCCATCAAAACACCTCAAATGGCCGCTCTCTCTCCTCAAAATTGTCCCATCACCCCGAAACACAAGCATCTTTTTGAAATTATAACAAACCCTCGAAGCCCGGACAGAGGTTCACGTTTCTGACATTAATCTCCTCTCGGCACCCATTTGTCTCACACTGGGTTAACGTGTTTGTATAACATTGCAGGCCGGGCTACTTTAACCCCAGGCTTTAACCTGGTTAAATCACAACGGTCACAATCGAACAGGAACATGTTAAACCGAGGCCCCAAAACCAGGGCCCAGAGAGGAAATTAAACCCCAGGGTAATAAACAAACGTAACTCACGTGGGCCCTGTTTGGTTGCAGCCTGTGGAGAAGGCCTCGGTCGGTCCCGTCTGCAAGAGGCCCCGGTCGCTTCCCTCTGTGGGTGGCCTCGGTCTGTTCACTCTGGAGGAGGAGCCCTTGGTCTGTCCATCTGGGGGAGGCCTCCAGGGAAGGTAGCCTTGGTCGGTCCCCTCTCGGGGAGGCATCGGTCAGCCCAGAGGGATCCCAGTGTGGCCGTCTTTATATTTAGACCACAACAACAACTACTCATACAACAACAACAACTTGTCTTAGTACTGCAGCCATCTTGGACAAATTGGCGGCGAGTACCGTGCAGAGTGTCCGCAGTGACACCACAGTTACGCCAGAATTTCCCAGTGAACCCGCATAGTGAACGCAGGGATCCCAGTCACCCCAGAGTGATCCCGGGTGCACCCAAGGAGCCCAGAGTGCACACAGTCACCCCTGATTAATCTCAGAATGCAGCCAGGGATTCCTGAGTGCACTCAGGGATCCTGGAGTGCACCCAGTCACCCCAGATTGATCTTAGAGTGGCAGTATTTATAATCAGACTTCCACCACAATTGCTACTACTGCAACAACAACTTGTATTTATAATATATATATATATATATATTTATGATTTACATATGTGGATTTGCACACGGCAAGAATGGCAGATATCTCGGACAAAATGGCTGCAAGTACAGCTGCCAACTTCGCCAAAATGGCGGCAGGTACCACGGCCATCTTGGATATAATGGCCACAAGTACGCTGGCCTTCTTGGACAAAAAGGCTGCAAGTACTGAGGCCATCTTGGACAAAAATTGCGGGTTATACGGCAGCCATCTTGGACAAAATGGCTGCAATTACAGTTGCCATCTTCGAGAAAATGGCGGCAAGAAAGACGGCCATCTTGGATAAAGTAGCCCCAAGTATGGTGGCCATCTACGAAAAAATGGCGGCAAGAACGGCAGCAATCTTGAATAAAATTGCGGCATTTACGGCGGCTACCTTCGACAAAATAGCAGCAAAACGGTGGCCATCTTGGTCAAATTGGCGGCTATCAGTGACAAAATGGTGGCAAGTACGGCAGCAATCCTGGACAAAATTTCCGTAAGTACGGCGGCCATCTTGCACAAAATGCCTGCTGGGTACGGCAGTCATCTTGGACAAAATGGCGGCAAATACACAGCCATGTTGGATAAAATGTCGGCAAGTACCGTGCAGAGTGTCCCCAAGTGATCCCACAGTGACCCCAGAATGTTCCAGTGACACTCCAGTACACCACAATGCACCCAGTCACCCCAGACTAACCCCAGAGTGCACCCAGTGATCCCAGAGCGCAGCCAGACACCTAGAGTGATCAGAGTGGCAATCTTTTTATGTCGACCACCACCACAACAACAACAACTCGAATGTATAATATATGTTATAAACACAAGTTGTTGTTGTAGTTTTGTGGTGGTCTAAATAAATATATAATATGAACATATGTATATATATGTGTGTATTTGCACAAGGCCAGCATGAAGGCAAGTAAGGCAGCCATCTTGGACAAAATGACCGCAAGTACGGCAGACATCTTGAACAAAATGGCGGTAAGTACGGCGGCCATATTGGACGAAATAGCGGCAAGCACCTCACGGCTGTTCGACAGGAACAGAAGGAAGCCATTCAGCCCCTCGAGCCTGTTACATAGTTAGAGGAGGCAATTCAGCCCCTTATGGCTGTTACACAGGAACAGGAGGAGGCCATTCATCCCCTCGAGCCTGTCACATAGAAACAGGAGGGGTCCATTCAGCCCTTCGAGCCTCTTTTCTGGGAACTGAAGGCCATTCAGCCCCTCAAGCCTGTTTTACAGGAAAAGGCAGAGGCCATTAAGTTCCTCGAGCCTGTTACACAGGTGCAGGAGAACGCCATTCAGCCCTTCGAGCCTGTTATACAGGAACTGGGTGCCGTTCAGCCCCTCGAGCCTGTTAAGTAGGAACAGGAGGAGGCAATTCACCCCCCTAACCTGTTGCACAGGAACTGGAGGAGGCCATTCAGCCCCTCGAGCATGTTACATAGGAACAGGAGAAGACCATTCAGCTCCTCGAGCCTGTTCATGGCTGATCTTTATCTTAACTCCATCTACCCGCCTTGGTTCCTTAATCCTTCATCCCCTTGCCGAACAAAAGTCTATCAATTTCCGTTTTGAAACTTCGTATTGACCCCCCACCTCAACAGACGATTGTGGGAGAGAATTCCAGGTTTCCACTCCCCTTTGTGTGAAGAAGTGCTTCCTGACATCACCCCTGAACGGCTTAGCTCTAATTTTAAGGTTATGCCCCCTTGTTCTGGATTCCCCACCAGAGGAAATAATTTCTCTCTATCTACCCTATCAACTCCTTTAATCTTCTTAAACACCTAAATTAGATCACCCCTTAATCGTCTCTATTCAGTGGAATACAAGCCTAGTCTATGCAACCTATCCACATAATTTTTCACTTTTAGCCCCGAACTACAGACCGGTAAGCTTAACATCAAGAGTAGGTAAAATGCTAGAGTCTATTAAAAAGGATGTGATAACAGGACACTTTGAAAATATCAACGGGATTAGACAAAGTCAACATGGATTTATGAAAGTGAAATCATGTTTGACAAACCTACTGGAGTTTTTGAGGATGTAACTGGTAGAATAGATAAGGGAGAACCAGTGGATATGGTTTATTTGGATTTTCTGAAGGCCTTTGATAATGTCCCACATAAGAGGTTATTGTGCAAAACTAAAGCACATGGGATTGGGGGTAATGTACTGGCATGGATTGAAAATTGGTTAACAGACAGGAAACAGGGAGTTGGAATAAATGGGTCTTTTTCGGTGTGGCAGGCAGCGACTAGTGGGGTACCGCAGGGATCACTGCTTGGGCTCCAGCTATTCACAACATATATTAATGATATGGATGAGGGAACCAAATGTAATAAATCCAAGTTGCTGACGACACAAAACTAGATGGGATCGTAAGTTGTGAGGATGATGTAAAGAGGCTTCAAGGCGATTTATACAAGTTGAGTGAGTGGGCAAATACATGGCAGATGCAGTATAATATGGATAAATGTGAAGTTAACCACTTCGGAAGGAAAAACAGAAAGACAGAGTATTATTTAAATGGTGATAGATTGGGAAATGTTGATGTACAAAGGGACCTGGGTATCCTTGTCACTGAAAGCAAACATGCAAGTGCAGCAAACAGTTTGGAAGGCAAATGGTATGTTGGCCTTCATTGCAAGAGGATTTGAGTACAGGAGCAAGGATGTCTTACTGTCGTTATGCAGGGCCTTAGTGAGACCACACCTGGAATATTGCGTGCAGTTTTGGTCTCCTTACCTAAGAAAGGAAAAACCTGCCATCGAGGGAATGCAGCGAAGGATCAACACACTGATCGCTTGGATGGCAGCACTGTCTTATGAGGAGAGATTGGGTTGGCAAGGCCAGTGTTCACTGGAGATTACAAGAATGAGAGGGGATCTCATTGTAACGTATGTAATCTGACAGGGCTGGACAGACTGGATGCAGGGAGGATGTTTCCCCTTGCTGGGAGGTCCAGAACGAGGCGTCACATTCTCAGGATGCGGGGGAGGATATTTCGGACTGAGATGAGGAGAAATTTCTTCACTCAGAGGGTGGTGAACCTGTGGAATCCTCGACCACAGAAGGCTGTGGAGGCCAAGTCACTGAATAGATTTCTAGATACAAAAGGCATCAAGGGGAATGGAGAGAGAGCGGGCATATGGTATTGAGATAGAGGATCAGCCATGATCATATTGAATGGCGGAGCAGGCTCGAAGGGCCGAATGGCCTACTCCTGTTCCTATTTTCGATGTTTCTATGTTACTTGATCAAACCTATTGATCTCTATTTGTGCCATTAATTCGTCTATCTTGTTCCGAATGCTTCATGCATTCAGATAAAGAGCCTTTAATTTTAACTTTTTATTATTTTCCTCTGATTTGACCTTATTCACTGAGGTACGATTCCCGCTGCACTCTCTGTCCCTTCCTGTCACACTCTGCTTAGCTTTACCCAAATCGATACACTGCTCTCTGGCCATGACTCTTCTCTTTTGATTTATAAATTTAACCTTACTCGAACCTTCCCCCTCTCTTTTCAGTTTAAAGCCCTATCCACCACCCTAGTTATTCAATTCGCAAGCACACTGGTCCCAGTCCTGTTTAAGTGGAGCCCGTCCCAACGGAACAGCTCCCTCTTTTCTCAGTACTGATGCCAGTGCCCCAGGAATCGAAACCCCTGTCTCCCACACCACTCTTTGAGCCACGCATTTCACTCTCTGCTCAGTTTGACCCTATCCCAATTTGTGCGTGGCTCAGGTAGTAATCCAGAGATTATTACCTTTGAGGTTCATGTTATTAATTTAGAACCTTGATCCTCAAACTGTCTCAGCAGAACCTCGTCCCTAGTTCTAGCGATGTCGTAGGTTCCTACGTGGATTACGACAACTGGATTCCCCACGCCGCCCACGACCCACCTCCCCCGCCCCACCCCGCTCATGCTCCAACTTCTTCGCCATCCGTAGGGAGATATCGTTAACCCTGGCATCAGGCAGGCAACACAGCATTACGGACTCCTGGTATCTATCCCATTGAATATATTATCACCGAACCCGACCATATTTCTTTTCCCTCCCCCCCGCCACACTTGAATGGCCTCTTGTAACACGCTGCAATGGTCAATTTGCCCTTCCTCCCTGCTGTCTTTATTCTCATCCACACAGGTAACAAGTACCTCGTGCCTGTTGGACAAGGGCAAAGGCTGAGGTTCCTCCACCACTGCATCTGGGGATCTCCTTACCTCCCTGACTCTCAGTCACATCCTCCTGTCCCTGACCACTAACCAAATCGAAACCATTACCTAACCTAAGGGGTGTGACTGCTTCCTGGTTTAAAGTGTGCAGGTAGCTCTCCCCCTCACTGATGTATCGCAATGTCTGCACCTCGGACTCCAGCTCAACAACTCTGAACTGAAATTCCTCGAGTTGCAGACACATACTGCAGATGTGGATCCCTGGGATCACGCTGCTCTCCTCAATCTCGCACGTGCTGCAGTTACTGCACATCACCTGCCCTGCCATCACTATCTAACCTTGTTTTATTTAATTACCTCATTAAAGTTTTAATGTAAGCAATTCACTTGGTTTAGTTTTGGTATTTTTAAAATTAATTTATTTATCTAGTTTAAGTTAATAATTGAATGAAGTATTATCAAGTTATAGGTCCCTAGTTTAAACCACTCCCCTAGCTGGGAGAGCAAGAAAATGTATCACTCACCAACCAGTCACCAAGCTGCTGACCTCTGATTTGATCTGATAATGATACTGTGACGTGTCTTATAATCAAAGAATCATAGAAAATTTACGGCACAGAAGGAGACCATTCGGCCCGGCTGTCCACGCCAGCTGAACATGAGCCACACAGCCTAATCCCACTTTCCACCAATTGGTCCATAGCCATGCAGTTTAGGTGCACATCCAGATACTTTTTAATTGAGTTGACAATATGAAATAAGTACATTTATTGAAAATGAGAAAAAAATAGCAAAAACCACGAAAATGTAATGGATTGGAAGATAAAGTGTTAATCCATTAAAGAAAAAAGCTTTATCTCAGTGAGATAAGCAGATTTGTGGAAAACAATCAAAAGGTGACAAGAACCACGCAAGTTTATTGGATTTGAAGATGAAATGTTGAACCATTAAAGAGAAAAGGTTTATCTCAATGAAATGAGTGCATTTAATGAAAACAATGAAAAAGTGATTAGAAACTTGGGACGTTTCATTACGTTAAAAGCGTTACATAAATGCAAGTTGTTGTTAATTGTAAGGTCGCCCAACATTTAATAAAGTTAGGATATGGCAGTAAGCTTTGTATCACCGAAGCATCTATTGCTGTACCTGATACACCGTTTCCATCACCAGCCCAGACGCACCCTCTCGGAAGGATGTCTATAGTGTGACTGAGGGTATATGACAGGGTGAAACACCGAGAACGAGTGAGCAGGAAGAGCTGGAAATAATTCTCTTTCTCCCCTGGGGAGGCCGAGAAACAACTGCCCTTGGCTGAAGGGCCCAAGGTCCCAGATCTCAGGACCCCAGTCTTCAACAGAACTAAGACATGGTGGCACAGACCTAATGTGCAGGCCCTCGAGACTCACCTCCCACATTCTGGAGAAGGCCGATCAATTGGAGTGTTCCAAGAACCGCATTTGCAAGACAACGCAGGAGGTGTAGAGCATGCAGAGCACCCTGGACATTGTGGACCTTGCTCATTTTATGTCCAGCAATTCTTATGTTCTTATGTTCTCCCTTTCAAGGTGATATTTATATATAATTCTCTTCTTATCTCCACATGCTGTCCCCTGCACCCTGATATTATACATCTGCTCCCTGAGGTGAGTTTTATTTTAAGTCCTTGTTTATTCTCAGTATTTGTCCCTTTCGACATGTTTTCCCTCACCACCTGCTACCGTGATTTTGCTGTTTAAATCTGTATTCCCACTTTCAGACCCGATCTCCGGCTTTTTTCCTTGTGTCCCTCTGGAAGTAATTTTTTGATTTAAATCTTTGCAGATTCCCAGTATCAGATCTTATACTAATTTATTCGCTCTCTTCTTCCTGAGGTGATTTACATATTAATCTCTGTTCATTCTTAATTTCTATGTGGCTTATTCCCAGTCTCTCTCCTGAAGTGCCCGTGGTCAGTTTCAGGTTGTCCCCAAATGTTATTTCCTTTTTCCTGCCTTTGTTTTATATTTTTTTTTGTTTATTCCCCAGTTTCAGGGCGTCTCTCCATGCTTCCTCTCCCTCCTTCGTGAGGAGAATTATTTTATATTTAAATCTCTGTACCCATGTGTAGAATAGTGTGTAATACAATCAGAAAAATAGATTAAGAATAAAAAAGTCAGTATTAATGTTTTATGAGAATGTATTTTGTATGATAGAGGCTACACGTGATTTAGATTAGGTCGTTAGGATTCCAGAGGAAGGCAAAGTAGGGAGAAGGAGTCAGGTTAATGCAATTTAATGAAGCATCAAAGGGTTTGTGTAAAATTATAGCTGGTTTGTAGAAAAACTGTCTATGTTCCAGTTGTTATTATGCTATTAAATTGTGAGGTTCATCACCATGAAAAATTGTATCATCTTCTACATGAACAAAACACAAATGTACACGTTACACACTTAGCAAATAATAAAGATATTTATGATGGTTCACAGCAATTTACAGATGATGAAACATTTTAATTAAATGCATCAAATTAGCTTGCACTTCTTATTTATATTTGACGATGTATTAATTGTTCTTCAAAGTGCAGAGCCCTGATCTTGAACAAAATGACAGGCAGTAAGGTAGCCATCTTACGGGGGTGGGGGGCGGGGGCTGGGCAAGACAGCCATGCAGCTTAATCAAAATGGCCGCTCTGAGCCTGAAACAAATGGCCACCAGTAAGGCAGCCATCTTACTGAGGGGCAAGGCGGAGCTTGTTGTGGTGAGAGACATGGAGAGGGTTCATTTCCTTTCCTGTTAAATCACTGTTGCACTATAGTTAAAGATACAAACTGTATGAGACTGACACTAGCTGGTGTTTAACGCAAAGCTGTTGACTCAGTTAGGGAATTAAACACCAAAATGTGAACTTCTGCAAAAAATGGATTAACATTTGTTTATTCCTACTTCACAACAGTGGCTACATTACCTGTACGGAATGTCAATCTAACTTCTATTAAATAAATCAGAATAAAATTGGACTCAATTGAAATGTGGTTCTGATCTGGGATTTGATTTATTTCTCCATTATTCTTATGTTTCTGTAATCTGAAACAATAACAGTATTTATAACAGTTACAGAGCAGAAAAGTGCTGCGGGACCCTGTCCAGATTTTGATGAATACTGTTGTAGTGTAGCGCGACTTTCTCTTGTAGCCAGTTCATGTGCTTCACAGGCAATCTGTAAACCAGCATCGAGGCATCAAGCTGGGAGGTAGCGAGCGCTCAGGAAGATTCCAGGTGCTGCGAGGAAGCGAAACGTGAGGTTGGAGTAGTCGTGTTGGATCTGTGTCTCGCCCCACTCAACTTCTGCCCCGATCGAAAATACTTTTTAACAGAAAATCACACCTTTGGGACGGTGACTTGCAACAATAGGTTCCTACAAATACAACCCACGATTGATTGACACTTCACTTGTTTTCTCCCAGTGTCCACAACATAACCACGTTAAGCCGGCAGGTGTTCAAACGACCTCCAGCCCTCCTGGAATCGTTCTTATTGCAATGTATATTCTTTATATCCTCTGCCGTATGGTCTGTCACGAAGTGTCATGAACAATCCTTTTAACATTCTTTCCACCTTTTAACAGTCCCTTTCCTTCAGACATGCTGAAGCCGATTTAGTCTTAGGCGTTAGTTTAACTGATGAATTTTAACTACACAGAGCAGCTGGGAATCTCCTGCAGTAAGTAATGGTCAGGGTCAGGTACACAAGACTGAGTGACCTTATTGTGCAGCCTCCAGGCATCACCTTTAGAAATGTCAAAATTAAATCCACAAGAGTTTTACCCGAGAACAAACATGAACTCTCTGGCCTGCTTCATCTGCTGCTGTTCTGCTGGTCAGCACTCTCACACACTCCAGGCTGATCACACAGTTTGTTTGCTTATTTAATGCTTTCTGTGTTCTATTCTCACTCTTGTCTCTACCCTCCTTTCACTGTATATGCTTGTTCACCTTTCATTGTGTCCGTTCTCTGTTATATCGTTTATCTCTGTTTATTGTCTGTGTTTTTCCATGTTGTCATTTCCACTTTAATTTCAGTCTCTGTCGCTGTTCATGTCTCTATCTTTTTCTATCTGTTACTCTTGGCGTTTGTTCTCTGCGCCTTTCTCTGCCTTCCCTGTCTTCCTTTCAATCTGCATTCATGCCCCTCTCCCTCATTCTCTTTCGATCTTTTTTATACTTCCACCTCTGTCTCTGTATCCTTCTCTCTCTTTTTGTTTGCCTCTCTCTATCTCAGTCTTTGTTACTCGCCGTGTATGTACTTTTTCACTTTCTTTCTCTCATCCCCTTCTTCATCCTTTTCACCTAACTTTGATCCATTCTGTCTGTTTCTCACTTTCTCCAGCTCTGCTTCTGTCTACTTCTTTCTCTCTATTTCTATTTGACTTCTCTATCTCTTCGTTGCTCCTGTTTCTGTATTTCATTCAATTTCTTTCAATCTCTGTTTTAATCTTTGTATTTCTCCCTCTCTCCTGTTTTCTATTCGTCTCCATGCTTTCTATTCCACTTTTTCTCTTACTGTTACTGTCTTTTATGTCCTACACTCTCCTGCTTTGCCGCGCACTCAGTCTCTAGTTATACTGAATTGATTTCTTCCGTCTATTTACCTCTCAGTTTCTATCACTTTTTAATTCTTTATCAGTGTCTCTCTCTCGTTCCATCCATTTCTGTTTTCTCTCTCTCTGCCTGTTTCTCCCACTGTCTTGCTCTATCTTGGCCTCTCTCTGTCGTTCTCTCTTTCACTCTCTCTCTCCCTTCCCCTCTCGCTATCTGTCTGTTTGTCTGATTCTTTCTTTCTGTCTCTCAATCTCCCCTCTATATCTCTCTCTGTCTCTCTCTCCAGCTGACTCTCTGTCTCCGGCTGTCCCTCAGTCACTCTCTCTCCCTCTCTCTCTTTTTCTCTCTCTCTGTCTCTCTCTCTGTCTGTCTCACACTCGTTCTCTGTCTCTGTCTCTCCCTCCTTCTCTCTCCTTCTGTATCTCTCTATCTGCCTCTCTCTCCCTCTCTCAGTCTCTCTCGCCCCGTCTCTCTCCTTTTCTCCCTCTCTGCCTCTGGCTCTGTCTCTCTCTCTCTGTCTCTACCTCCCTCTTTCAGTCTCTCTCTGGCTCTCTCGCCATATGTCTCCCTCCCTCTCTGACTGCCTCCCTCTATCTTTCTCTCCCATGGTCTCTCCCGCTTCCTCTCTCTTTCTCTCTTTCCACCTTTCTGAATCTCTCTCTGTCTCTCTCTCCCTCTCTCCCTTCCTCTATCCATTTATATGGAGTGCACACTTTCTAATTAGGCCCACAACAGTGACTTTGATAACCAGCTTTGTCCAACTTTGGAACAGTTCCTACAAATGTAACCCGACTATTTGAAAAAAGGAGGGAGAGAAAAAACAGGGAATTACAGACCAGTTAGCCTAACATCAGTAGTATGGAAAATTCTGGAGTCTATTATAAAGGATGTGATAACAGAACATTTGGAAGGCATTAATGGAATTGGACAAATCAGCATGGGTTTATGAAAGGAAAATCATGCTTAACAAATCTACTGGAGTTTGTTTGAGGAGGCAACTGGTAGAATAGATAGGGGAGAACCAGTAGATGTGGTGTACTTGGATTTTCAGAAGGCTTTTGATAAGGTCCCACACAAGAGGATATTGTGCAAAATTAAAGCACATGGGATTGGGGGGAATATACAGGCATGGATTGAGAATTGGTTGACAGACAGGAAACAGAGAGTAGGAATCAACGGCTCTTTTTCCGGGTGGCAGACAGTGACGAGTGGGGTACCGCAGGGATCAGTGCTTGGGCCCCAGTCATTCACAATATATCTCAATGATTTGGATGAGGGAAGTGAATGTAACATTTCCAAGTTTGCAGAAGACAAAAAGCTGGGGTTGAATGAGAGCTGTGAGGAGGATGCAAAGAGGCTCCGATGTGATTCAGACAAGTTGGGTGAGTGGGCAAGAACATGGCAGATGCAGTATAACGAGGGTAAATGCGAGTTTTTCCACTTTGGTTGGAAAAACAGAAAGGCAGATTATTATCTGAATGTTGATAGGTTGGGAAAAGGCGGGGGCGGTGCAATGAGACCTGGGTGCCCTTGAACACCAGTCGCTGAAAGCGAGCATTCAGGTGCAGCAAGCAGCTAGGAAGGCGAATGGTATTTGGCGTTTATTGCAAGAGGATTTGAGTACAGGAACAGGGATGTCTCACTGCAGTTGTATAAGGCCTTGGTGAGACCACATCTGGAGTATTGTGTGCCGTTTTTGGTCTCCTTATCTGAGGAAGGATTTCCTTGCCATGGAGGTACTCAGTAAATTAATGGGACTCAAGGCGGGGACTGAATCCAGGGGATTTACCCACCAGTTGCCAGTGGTGTTCCGCAGGGGTCGTTGCTGGGTCCGCAACTCTTTACAATCTATATTAGCGATTTGGAGGAGGGGACCGAGTGTAACATATTAAAGTTTGCAGATGATACAAAGGTGGGAGGGAAAGTAGCGAGTGAGGAGGACCTAAGAAACCTACAAGGGGATACAGACAGGCTGGGTGAGTGGGCGGAGATTTGGCAGATGAAATACAATATTGGAAAATGTGAGGTTATGCACTTTGGCAGGAAAAATCAGAGAGCAAGTTATTACCTTAATGGCGAGAACTGGAAAGTACTGCAGTACAAAGGGATCTGGGGGTCCTCGTGCAAGAAAATCAAAAAGTTAGTATGCAGATGCAGCTGGTGATCAAGAAGGCCAACGGAATGTTGGCTTTTATTGATGGGGGATAGAATATAAAAACAGGGAGGTATTGCTGCAGTTATATAAGGTATTGGTGAGACCGCAACTGGAATACTGCATACAGTTTTGGTCTCCATACTTAAGAAAAGACATACTTGCTCTCGAGGCAGCACAAAGAAGGTTCACTCGGTTAATCCCGGGGATGAGGGGGCGGACATATGAGGAGAGGTTGAGTAGATTAGGACCCTACTCATTGGAGTTCAGAAGAATGAGAGGCGATCTTATTGTAACATATAAGATTGTGAAGGGGCTTGATCGGGTGGATGCGATAAGCATGTTCCCAAGGATGGGTGAAACTAGAACTAGGGGGCATAATCTTAGAATAAGGGGCTGCTCTTTCAAAACTGAGATGAGGAGAAACTTCTTCACTCAGAGGGTAGTAGGTCTGTGGAATTTGCTGCCCCAGGAAGCTGTGGAAGCTTCATCATTAAATAAATTTAAAACAGAAATATACAGTTTCCTAGAAGTAAAGGGAATTAGGGGTTACGGGGAGCGGGCAGGAAATTGGACATGAATTTAGATTTGAGGTTAGTATCAGATCAGCCATGAACTTATTGAATGGCGGAGCAGGTTCGAGGGGCCAATTGGCCTACTCCTGCTCCTATTTCTTATGTTCTTATGTTCCAGTGCAACGAAGGTTTACCAGACTGATTTTTGGAATGGCAGGACTGACGTATGAGGAGAGATTGGGTCGACCAGGCCTGTATTCACTCGAGTTTAGAAGAATGAGAGGTGATCACATCGAAATATATAAAATTCGAACAGAGTTAGACAGACTAGATACAGGGAGGATGTTCCCGATGGCTGAGGAATCCAGAACCCGGGATCACAGTCTCAGGACACGGAGTATGCCATTTAGAAACGAGATGAGGAGAAATGTCTTCACTCAGAGGGTGGTGAACCTGTGGAGTTCTCTATCACAGAAGGCAGTGGAGGACAAGGCATTAGAAGTATTCAAGAGGGAGATAGATATATTTCGTAATACTAAAGGGATCAAGGGATACGGGGAAAAGCGGGAACAGGATACTGAGTTCGATGATTAGCCATGATCATTTTGAATAATGGAGCAGTCCCGAAAGGCCGAATGGCCTACTCTTGCTCCTATTTTCTATGATTCGATGACTGCCCACCAGCCATTTCGTTGAAGTCCAGCTGAGCTCTATGGAGTCGCCATTGTGAGCAACTATTCACGTGTCTTCAGCAGAGCAAATCCTGCCTCAACAAGTCAGATTACCAAAAAAAATTTAGTCAGAATCAGATTTATGATCATTTCATGGCTGTCAGCTGCTAACATACAATGTACTTTCCGTCCCCTGGGAAGTGTAGGGGATGGAGAGTGAAATGGGATTTATTTCTAGTGCTTGAAACCCTTCAGTTCTTTCTATGATTTCACGAATTTAACAATTAGATTGCATGGGTATTTCACCGCGTTCTTCAGCTCCTCTCTGAATTTAGTCTGGGTCAGGACATAAATACACGTGTTTGTGCAGGAACTGAGAAGCTGCAGCATAACTGATGTCTCTTGTGTGATATAACCAGGGTCAGTGTAGGAGTAGTAATATCGCATGTCTGCAATTCGCGCATAAATGTTAAATACAACCTTTGTCAACCATAATAATATAAAACTGCCCGATATACTGAAGAGTAAAATGATGGATTTCTTTCGGTTCTCCATCTCTGGGTCTTTGCGATTCTCTCCATTGCTCTGGCCTCGGAGTCCCCTGCGGACTCGACTGGATACTAAAATACGCCTGACAGTTAGAACATTGAGCAGCAAAATCAGACAGACTGGGGCACAAGGAGTGAAAATGAGACGAAACATATCAAATGCGGCCCATGCGGGGGAAGCACGGAAGTTCGATTTTGTCGCACAACCCCAGCGAACATTATCGATTATATGGTAAGGTTTAAATGTAAAGTACCAGGGGACACTCACTGCACAGCCCAGCACACTCACTGTTCCCAGAACCACAGCCGCCGTTCTCTCGGTGCAATAATTAGTTTTCAGCTTCTCACAACAAATGGCCACAAATCGATCAAAGGTGAAAGCGACTGTGAACCAGACAGAAACATTTGTGGCTGCATTACTCAAGGAGGCAATGAAACGACACACTGGAGTAATGAGCAGGAATGACACTGGGAAATACATTGCATTAATTTGGCTCAATATCACATCAGCGATAACGACCATGAGATCGGCCACTGCCATTCCGACCAGGTAGACACTGATACATTTGGAGAGACCGCACTTTCCTCGGGATAGGATCACAATCGCCACCAAGTTAACTGTACGAGAGAGAAAATGAAGCAGAGAAATTACTGATCAGACCTGGAGCCAAAGCAGCAGTTTAAGAGGATCTGGGGTGAAATTTCCAGCTTTGTTGCTGCATCGAAGGGTGGAAAGTGATTGATTGACCTGGGCTGCGTTTTCAGAGAGACGTTTTTAAACACAATTATCAACAATGAATTGGGAGATGGACAGAGAAAGTGAACCAAGTGAGCACTGGATCCACTGGAAGGGCCGAGTGAGGAAGCAGTGCCGGAGGGGAAGGATCAGGATTATTACACAGTGGGAATCCAGAGGATTAAAGCCGGATATGGGCTCCAGATGCATGGGAAAAGAGAGCGAAGGGTTTTGAAGTTAAGGGGACATGGGGAGTAGCAGCTGGTTTGTTGCTCTGGGTTAAGTGAGCCGACAGGGGCTGGCACGAAACGGGAAAGGCAGCTGGAGACTGAGCCAGTGAGTGAGATTGGGAGGGAGACAAGGAAAAATACATGTAGGAGCTGGAGGGGAGTCAGGAGTCGTAGGTTTGGGAAAGTGGACCAACTGAAGTAAGGGATGAGGAGACAGAGGATTCAATGCAATAGGGGGAGAGGCTGGGATTCACACGGAGAGAATGCAGCAGAGTGTTAGAGGAAATCTAATCTCTTGGTCCCAGTAACACAATCCAACAAATACATTCAACAGCTCATTTCTGTGGTTATTGATGTCAGGGAACCTGTATCGGTATAAAATGTGTTGAATAAATTTACTTTGTGCATTCAAATAAAATTACATTTGTACGTATTAATAAAATCAACCTCATTGTTTACTGAATTCAGCCGAGCTTTAAAAATACAGCATCGGAATAATTCATTACGATTAAGAAATTTCTGATGCTATTTTTGAAGTAAATTTTAATTATGTTTTGTGTTAAGTTGGAAAACAAGGAACATTCACAAAAACAGAATGAGGACCTGACAGGGATATAAACATGAGGAGCGAGTCCCACAATAAAAACTCACCCAATCTGACCACATCATAATAACACCTTCAAATCACATTTTCTCTGTTTAATTGTGCTGGAAGTTTCAGCAGTTCATTCTGATGAATTATTCACACCACAGCCTCTCGCTTTCCCTCTCACTCGCCCTCTCTATCACTCACTCTCTTCTCTATCTCAAATCCGTTTTATATCCGATTAAATCCTATCATCCTGTGCCTGCATTCTGGTCACCAGCCCCGTGATCCACCGATCCTATTCTCAGTGTCGGTTTGTTCAATAGTGAAGCCTCTGTGCAATAGTCTAATGTTTCTACAGATCATCAGATTCTCCACCTGTTCACCTACACTGTTCACTTCATCTGCAAATCATGGAATAAACAGAATCGAAAGCCTCTTCCAGACAGACCTCTCAAAAATTGAGATTCCTTCTCCTATAATTATAAAGTAAAGGGATAGATGGCGGGGTTGTTCAATTAACAAAACCCCAAAATCACACTTATAATATACAGATACATAGAAGGTGTCCTGATTCTAACAGGGACAATGCAAACTTATACAACATAACATCAAAACATTTCATTTTACAATCAAGTTCAGTGAGAGACAATGAATTCATCCACAGTTAATCAGAGAAGGAGATGTGAAAGTGTCAGCAGCAAACTCAGTTCAGTAACCAGACATCTGAAGCGGCGTCAGATACACACACAATGAAATAATATTTCATAACAGTGATCACCAATAAATACATTGAAATCCCAGTTAAACTGAAGCATGTTATTGGGGAGGGAGGACAATGCACTTGTATCACTGAGACCTTGAGCTGTCTTATTATCAATCACTGAAAACACTTTGATGAAAGTATATTCCAGGACAGGTTAGTTCCACAACATGAAACTATTAAAAGTTCCTGATGGTCTTATACCATCTCTTAGGCCAGACATCTGATTCCAATACATTCAGTAAAGAGAATAATCCAGTAACAATGCCAATGTTGGATATTGAAAGATCACGACCGATACAATGTAACTCCTTCAGACCGAAGTTTTAGAAGTCAAGGACATACCATAAGAACATAAGAACATAAGAAATAGGAGCAGGAGCAGGCCAATCGGCCCCTCGAGCCTGCTCCGCCATTCAATAAGATCATGGCTGATCTGATCCTAACCTCAAATCTAAATTCATGACCAATTTCCTGCCCGGTCCCCGTAACCCCTAATTCCCTTTACTTATAGGAAACTGTCTATTTCTGTTTTAAATTTATTTAATGATGTAGCTTCCACAGCTTCCTGTGGCAGCAAATTCCACAGACCTACTACCCTCTGAGTGAAGAAGTTTCTCCTCATCTCAGTTTTGAAAGAGCAGCACCTGATTCTATGATTATGCCCCCTAGTTCTGGTTTCACCCATCCTTGTGAACATCCTTACCGCATCCACCCGATCAAGCCCCTTCACAATCTTATATGTTTCAATAAGATCGCCTCTCATTCTTCTGAACTCCAATGAGTAGAGTCCCAATCTACTCAACCTCTCCTGATATGTCCACCCCCTCATCCCCGGGATTAACCGAGTGAACCTTCTTTGTACTGCCTCGAGAGCAAGTATGTCTTTTCTTAAGTATGGAGACCAAAACTGTATGCAGTATTCCAGGTGCGGTCTCACCAATACCTTATATAACTGCAGCAATACCTCCCTGTTTTTATATTCTATCCCCCTAGCAATAAAAACGATCATTCCGTTGGCCTTCTTGATCACCTGCTGCACCTGCAAACTAACTTTTTGATTTTCTTGCACGAGGACCCCCAGATCCCTTTGTACTGCAGTACTTTCCAGTTGCTCGCCATTAAGATAAGAACTTGCTCTCCGATTTTTCCTGCCAAAGTGCATAACCTCACATTTTCCAATATTGTAGTGCATCTGCCAAATCTCCGCCCACTCACCCAGCCTGTCTATATCCCCTTGTAGGTTTTTTATGTCCTCCTCACTCTCTACTTTGCCTCCCATCTTTGTATCATCTGCAAACTTTGATATGTTACACTCGGTCCCCTCCTCCAAATCGTTAATATAGATTGTAAAGAGTTGGGGACCCAGCACCGACCCCTGCGGAACACCACTGGCTACAGGTTGCCAGTCCGAGAATGAATCATTTATCCCAACTCTCTGCTTCCTGTTAGATAACCAATCCAAAACCAATCCAAAAGACTCCAAAATTTTACCCACCACAGATGTTAAGCTAACTGGTCTATAATTTCCAGCCTTCTGCCTACTACCCTTTTTAAATAAGGGTGTTACAATGGCAGTTTTCCAACCTGCCGGGACCTTTGCCGAGTCCAGAGAATTTTGGAAAATTATTACCAAAGCATCCACAATCCCTGCTGCCACTTCCTTCAAGACCCTAGGATGCAAGCAATCAGGTCCAGGGGAATTATCCGCCTTGAGTCCCATTAATTTACTGAGTACCAAATTCCTTCGTGATTTTAATCGTATTTAGCTCCTCCCCCCCTAGAGCCCCCTGTTTGTCCAGTGTTGGGATATTCTTAGTGTCAAAATAACATTATTCAAAATACAATTATTCAAAATATATTCAGTACAGAGAATAAGCAAGTAACAATGGCAGGGCTGGATATACAAAAATCATTACGGATATATTGCAGCAGCTAAAGAGCAGAGACTTAACACATTCAATCACTCAACCGACAGAACAGTACAGGCGACTGCGTGGAACACGTAGGGAGAAAATACAATTTGCCAAGCACAGCAGCAAAGTTAGCAGCGATTTACACAAATAACAGCTCAGATAACGGCTTACCCGGAACTCCAACGGCTGCAAGAACAGGATATTAAATGCGTTGTATCTGAGGAATCACTAAATCATGCATTTCTATGAGAAGCACTGACTTCTGTTGGTCTGGAAAACAAGGCTCCAGCAGGCACACTGAGCTTATCCATTCCAACAAGCCCTGATTTATACAGGGGATAAGTCTCCACTGACACGGTTTTACCCCTGACCATTGCTATTAGTTACAGTCAGTTTAACAAACAAATTACTTCAGCAGCTTTGACTCCAATGTAAATAATGTGGTGAATAAAACACAAACATCTCAAAGTCCAGGTCATTACCTTAATCAGATCTCTCTCAGGAATAAAGTTTCAATCTGTTCTCGTACAAGACTGATCCAGTAATAATGAACAGCTCCATTTACAGTTTTTATATAATTGTATTGATAATGTTCAGTCCTGGTGATTCATTTATAAATGTTACCGATTCTCTGCGGTGTGCACTGAACCCAGGGACACAGCAGACCAGTTTTACTCTGTTCCTGCAGTTTCCCAGTTAAAATATGAATTGTGAGTCTCTGACACGAGGACAGTTAAAGGGCAGGTTGAGGATTGCAGCCTGGAAATGACTGTGGGTGATATTAGGGGACGGACACTGAACGTGTCCCATTGACATTCCTCTCTCCGCTATTTTACTGCAGATGTTTACCCGTTTATTCTACACTGGTTAACGGCTCCAGCAAAATTGTTCCCCTGTAAAACCGAGCTGAGTTCATGATCCGATTTGATCTCCATCACAAAGGCCACGTGATTCCCTCACCTCCTCCATTCCTTCCTCGGCCCATTGCCATAGAAACCCTCATCAATGGCTCTGTCCCCCGAGACTCCATTGCTCCAATGCACTCCTGACCGGCCACCCAATACCCACCTTCTATAAACATGAGCTCGTCCAAAACTGTGTAGTCCGTGTCCAAACAGCACCAGGTCCTGCTCGGCCTCACTGACCCTCACTGGCTCCCAGTTCCATATCCCTTAAATTTAAAATTCTCATCCTTGGGTTTAAATTCCTCCATGTTCCTCCCCTCCCCGTCTCCAAACCTGGAGACAAACCACCCGTCACCTCCTCATTCATCGGACACTGGTCTCTTTTGCTGGGACTACCGTCACTTGGTTCCACTCACCTCTCTGATCAGAGCCAGGAGAAGCTTCTCTTCCCGCCCTATCACCGTTATCTCTGATGTTTCTAAAGGTTCAATCCTTGGTTCCCTCCTCTTCCTCATCTACATTCTGCCCTTTGGTGACACAGTCCGCAGACACGGACCAGATTTCAGATGGACGCTGACAAAACCACCGCCTCTCTTGACCCTTCCAATGTCTTTGTGTTGTCAGATCCACATTCTGATTTAGATGAGCCACAATTTCCTCCTGGTAAAAATTGGGAAGTCATGATCTTTGGCCCCAAAATCTCCACATCCGTGCCACAGATTCCGTCCCCATCGCAGGCTTTTTGATTGGTGAGCGGATCGCCAATCACCAAAGCCCTTACTGTCCTGCATTGGATCCCATCCTCCTAAGCATGTAGCTTATTTTTATTATTTCTTATATTTATTCCATCAGGGCCTCACCCCTCTCTATCTCTGTAACCTCCTCCAATCCGACACCCCTTCCCAAACACTCTGCTCCTCCACCTGTGGTCGCTTGTGCATCCGTAGTCCATTTGTCCTACTTTTGACAGCCATAGATAAGGTAGATAGTCAAATCTTTTTCCCAAAGGTAGGGGAGTCTATAACGAGGGGGCATAGATTTAAGGTGGGAGGGGAGAGATACAAAAGGGTCCAGAGGGGCAATTTTTTCACTCAAAGGGTGGTGAGTGTCTGGAACGAGCTGCCAGAGGCAGTAGTAGAGGCGGGTACAATCTTGTCTTTTAAAAAGCATTTGGACAGTTACATGGGTAAGATGGGTATGGAGGGATATGGGCCAAGTGCAGACAATTGGGACTAGCTTAGTGGTATAAACTGGGCGACATGGACATGTTGGGCCGTAGGGCCTGTTTCCATGTTGTAACTTCTATGATTCTATGATTCTATGATTCTATATCCACGTTGCAGATTGCACAACCTGAGCCCTTCCATCTCCCTCTCCCCCTTTCAGGTGTCAGAAGAGGCTCAGTGGTCGCAGTCTCGCCTCTGAGTTAGAAGGTTGTGAATGCAAGTCCAACTACAGAGACTTGAACACATAATCCGGGCAGACACGACAGTGCCATTCTGAGGGAGCTCTGCACTGTCGGAGGGTCAGTCCTGTGGGAGTGCTGCACTGTCGGAGGGTCAGTAGTGAGGGAGTTCTGCACTGTCGGAGGGGCAGTAGTGAGGGATTACTGTACTGTCGGAGGGTCAGTACTGAGTGAGTGCTGCACTGTCGGAGGGGCAGTATTGATGGAGTGCTGGACTAAGGGAACACAGCACTGATGGAGGATTAGTACTGAGGGAGCTCAGTACTCTCGGAGGGTCAGTACTGACAGAGTGATGCACTGTCGCAGGGTCAGTACTAAGGGTGGGCTGCATTGTCGCATGAGCTGTATGGACGGAGTGCTGCACTGTCAGAGGGTCAGTCCTGCAGGAATGCTACACTGTGATAGGGTCAGTTGTGAGGGAGTGCTGCACTGCCGGAGGGGCAGTACTTAGGCAACGTTGCACTGTCAGAGGGTCAGTACTGAGGGAGCACTCCACTGTCGAAGGATCATTACGCAAGGAGCGCTGTACTGTCGAAGGGGCAGTATTGACGGTGCGCTGCACTGTCAGAGGGTCAGTACGGAGGGTGTTCTGCACTGTCGGACGGGCAGTACTGAGGGAGTGCTGCACTGTCGGTGGGTCAGTACTGAGGCAACGCAGCACTGTCAGTTGGTCAGTACTGAGGGAGCGCTGTACTGTCGAAGGGGTAGTATCGAGGAAGTGCTGCACTGTCGGAGGGTCATTAGTGAATGGACACTGTACTTTTGAAGGGGTAGCATTGAGGAAGTGCTGCACAGTTGTGGATGTCGCCTTGAAGACGAGACGTTAAACTGAAGTCCAATCTGTCTTCCCAGGTAGATGTAAAAGATCCCTCGGCACGATTTGAAAAAGTGCAGGCGAGTTCTCCCCGGTGTTCTGGGCAATATTTATCCCTCAACGAACATCACTAAGACCGATTTTCTGGTCATTCATCTCATTGCAGTATGTGGGATCTTGCTGTGTACAAATTGGCTGCAGCATTTCCTACATTACCACAGTGACTACACTTCAAAATCAGAGAATCATAGAATTGTTACAGCACAGGAGGAGGCCATTCGGCCAATCGAGCCAGTGCCGGCTCTTTTGAAGAGCATTCCAGTTGGCCCCAATACCCCGCTCTACCCCGTAGCCTTGCAAAGTTTTTCACTTCAAGTATTTTTACAATACATTTTTGAAAGCCATGGTTGAATCTGTGTCCACCACCATTTCAGGCAGCTCATTCCAGAACATAATAACTCGCTGCTTAAAAAAAGTTTTTCCTCATGTCGCCTTTTGTAATTTTGCCAATCACATGAAATGATTGTGAACGCTTCTATCAAATCACCTCTTCACCTTCTCTGCTCTAAGGAGAACCTCAGCTTCTCCAGACTCTCCATATAACTGAAGTCCCTCATCACTGGAACCATTGTAGTAAATCTTTTCTGCACCCTCTCTATCTTCTTCACATCCTTCCTAAAGTGTGGTGCCCAGAATTGGACACAATATTCCAGTTGTGGTCGAACCAGTGTTTTATAAAGGTTCAACATAACTTCCTTGCTTTTGTACTCCATATCTGTATTTATAAAGCCCTTGACGCCACATGCTTTTTTAACCGATTTCTCAAACTATCCTGCCACCTTCAACGATTTGTGCACATATAGCCCCAGGTCTGACTGTTCCTGCATCCCGTTTAGAATTGTACCATTTAGCTTATATTGATTCTCCTCTTTCTTCCTGCCAAAATGTGTCACTTCGCACTTCTCTGCGTTAAATTTCATCTGCCACGCGTCCGCCCATTCCACCAGCCTGTCTATGTCCTCTTGAAGTCCATCACTATCCTCCTCACTGTTCACAACACTTCCAATTTTTGAGCCATCTGCAAATTTTTGAAATTGTGCCCTGTACACCCAATTCCAAGTCATTAATATATATCAAGAAAAACAGTGATCTTAATACCGACCTCTGGGGAACACTTCCTCAAGTCAGAAAAACAATCGTTCACTAATACTCCCTGTTTACTGTCACTTCGCCAATTTCATGTCCATGCTCCCACTGCCCCTTTTATTCCTCGCACTTCAATTCTGCCGACAAGCATATTATGTGGAACATTATCAAACAACTTTTAAAAGTCCACATACACATCAACTGCATTGCCCTCATCAACCCTCTGTTACCTCATCAAAAAACTCAGTCAAGTTAGTTAAACACGATTTGCCCATAACCAATTCGTGCTGTCTTTCCTTTATTAATCCACACTTGTCCAAGTGACTGTTAATGTTGTCCCGATTATCGTTTCTAAAAGCTTCCCCAACACCGATGTTAAACTGACTGGCCTGTATTTGCCAGGTTTATCCTTACAACCTTCTTTGAATAAGGGTGTAACATTTGCAATTCTCCGGTCCTCGGACACCAGCACCATATCTAAGGATGATTGGAAGATTATGGTCAGAACCTCTGCAATTTCCACCCTTACTTCCCTCAGCAATCTTGGTTGCATCCCAGCCGGACCGGGTGACTTATTTATTTAAGTACAGCCAGCCTTTCCAGTAGTTCCTCGATCAATTTTTAGCCTATCCTGGATCTGAACTACCTCCCTTGTTTCTGTGACTTGGCAGCATCTTCTTCCTTGGTAACGACAAATGCAAAGAACTCATTTATTACCTCAGCTCGGACGCGGTGACTTAGCCTAATATTTCGAGCCGGGACGTGCAGGAGTGAAGTTAGCAAATACTTCCACGCACAAAGGGTGGGAGAAGTTTGGAACGCAGTTCTGCAAACGGCAGTTGATGTTAGCTCAATCGAGAATTCTAAATCTGAGATTGATGGATTTCTGTGAACCAAGGGTATTAAGGGATATGGTGCTAAGGCGGGTATATGGAGTTAGGTCACAGGTCCACCCTGATCTGATCGAATGGTGGAAAAGGCTCGAGGGGCAAAATGACACCGCCACTTGCTGCCTCCTGATATGTGTCAGCTTCTCCTGAAAGAAAGCGCCATGTGTGTCTGGGTGATGTTACTATCATGTTTGAATAACTGCCAGTGTGTGTGGCCTGTGAGTTGTGGGTGTGCTGCTTGCAACGGTGATAATGTGTAATGGTGAGAGGGTTGAGTACTGAAAGAAAGAGTTTGTTGCTATGTGGGTGATGGGGGGTGTAGTGCGTGGAGCAATGGGTGCGGCTGGTGGTGTAGTTGGTTGGAGGCGCTACTTGACAGTTGACCTCACTCACCTTGACCACACATGTCAAAGCATTGAATTTCTTCCTGTACTGCATCCATGTTCATGATACTGAGCACCTGGCATTGACCTCATCCCCGACTGCCTCCCACTACCTTTTGGGTGTATGTCTGGAGGACCTCTTGCCCACCGTGGATATCGGATGCCCCTCCTTCAGTCCACCTCTTATACCAAGGCCTCTGGTGCATCAGCAGAGAACCTTGGTGCACGGAGTCTCAGGCCAGCAGACTGGTGAGGTCTGGCCTGCAGATTGGAGGATGTGGGATTTACTGGTGTGCAACCTTTATTCAATATTTTAAATTAACTCATCAGTATTTTAAAATAGGGATGGGACCTGCATCTGTGCTTTACATGTGCGATGTCTGATCTCCGTTCAGACTCCGTGCAGACAGCAGTCTGTTATATTCAGCAAATAACAGGTACTCGCTACCTTTAAGAGATTTATAACAGACAGCCTGCCTTTAAGAGATAGGCGCTTCCCCCTGCTGGTGGAAAATGCGAATTGCATGGAATCCTCGTTCAACGCTGATTGCCAACGCAGATTGCAGGTGAGTCCTCAGGGCTGACGAAAATCTCGTCCTGCCTGCGCAGGGCCCATTGGGCACGGGGTAATAGCGGATCGTGCTGCTCCCGCCCAAAAACAGGTCCTATCCAATTTCCCCACTCAGTGTCCAGGTAACATTCTAGTAAATCTGCGTTGCACTCCCAAGGCCAATGTGACCTTCCTAAAGTGTAGTACCCACAACTGAACACAGTACTCCAGGTGTGGTCTAATCAGGGCTTTGTATATTTGTAGTATAACTTCTACCCCATTGTATTCTGGTCCTCTATATATAAAGGCCAGCATCCCATTATCCTTTATTGATTATTTTCTGTACCTGTCCATAATATTTTAATGATCTATACACATGGACCTCTAAGTCTCTTGTGATTTTGTGATTTCCGTTCCCACTGCTGTTTCCCTGCACCAGTTACAAAGTACAGTCCTGGTCCCACTGCTGCTGAGACCCTGTGCTTCTGCCATCTCAAGCCTTTATTTCTCCAACACTCTCGTCACCTCACATATTTAAATTAGCCGAGCTAGGAAATACCACCTGGAATCACAGAGCCTTACCCTAATATCGCTCGGTGTGACCTGTCCATTTAAAGGGGCATCACCCTGTCATCTCACGGTGTGACCCGTCCGGTTAAAGGGGCCTCATCCTGAGATCTAACGTTGTGACACATCCAGCTAAAGGGACTTCACCTCATGATCTCACGGTGTGACACATCCAGTTCAAGCGGTCTCACCCTGAGATCTCACGGTGTGACCCATTCAGTTAAAGGGGCCTCACCCTGAGATCTAACGTTGTAACTCGTCCAGTTAAATGGACCTCACCCTGAGATCTGACGTAGTGACTCGTCCAGTTAAAGGGACTTCACCCCGTGATCTCACGGTGTGACCCATCCAGTTAAAGCAGTCTCACCCTGAGATCTCACCGTGTGACCCGTCCGGTTCAAGAGGCTTCACCCTCTGACCTCACGGTTTGACCCGTCCAGTTAAATGAGCCTCACCCTCTGATCTCACGGTTTGACCCGTCCAGTTAAAGGGACGAGAGAGAGACAGAGGAAATTGTCCCAGATCCAGAAAAGCATGCAGGATCTGCTCCAGCTGCAGTCGATGGGGATCGATGTAGGGGAGGAACTCAGGGAGTTGAAGGGCCAGCAAGTCTCGATCTTCACCTCCGAGGCCTCGAAGATCACCTTTCGGTCCCGAGTCCACTCCGTGCAGCAGGGCGAGAAGTGTTCGCGTTTCGTCGTCCAGAAGCTGCACAGAGAGACCTCTGGTGATCAGCAGCCTGAAGGAGGAAGACGGCTCGGTGACGCCTTTACAGACCGACATACTGAGGATCAGAAAATCATTATATGCCGGGCTGTATGACGCAAAGCTCAGAGACAGCACGGCCTCCCAACCCTTCCTGTCCTCTATTACGGAGGTCTTAGATGACGGCGAGCGGGAGAGCCTCGATCGGACATTGACCTTGGAGAAGCTGACAAAGGCCGTCCGGTCCTTCGAGAAGAGTAGAACTCCGGGGAGTTCTACTCTTCTCGAAGGTTTACCGGTTGAGTTGCACTCGGCTCTGTGGGATTAGATTGGCCCAGAGCTACTGGATGTGTACGGGGGTATGCTTCTGACAGGCAGCATTTCAGAGTCCATGAGGAAAGGCATCATCACTGTCATCTACAAGCAGAAGAGGGAGAGGGGGAAATCAAAAATTGGCGACCCATTTCCTTGCTAAATGTCAACTACAAGATTCTGTCGAAGGCCATCGCCAACAGGCTCGAGTCCGCTCTGGAGCAGGTGATCCACCCGGATCAGACCTGTACTGTACCCGGCAGGAAGGTCTCTGATAGCCTGGTACTGTCTAGGTATACGATCGTCTCCATGTCGGAAAGGGGGTGAACACCTGCCTCATCAGCCTAGACTTGGACAAGGCCTTTGACAGAATATCCCACACATACATGATGGACGTGCTGTCCAAAATGGGCTTTGGGGAGGAAATGTTCAATTGGACCTGACTGCGCAGTGCTAATCAATGAGCGGGAGTCGGAGAGTTTTCTGATCAGATTTGGAGTCAGGCAGGGTTGTCTTCCCTCCATGGTCTTGTTCATATGTGGTATCGAGACGTTTGCCCCGTCCGTCAGGAAGGACACAAGTATCAGGGGGATGACGATCCCAGGCAGCGGAAGCTTTCAGATTACGGCCGCCCGTACATGGATGACGTCACTGTCTTTTGCTCCGATCAGCAGTCGGTCCACAGATTGATGGGCGTCTGCGATCGTTTCGAACTGGCCTCGGTGTCCAGAGTTAACTACAGTAAGGGTGAGGCCATGTTCTATGGCAGGTGGGAGACCCGATCCTTTGTCCCCTTCACCGTCAGGTCTGACGAACTGATGGTACTTGCGAGCTGGTTCAGTGGGGCCCAGGCCTCCATCAAGAAATGGGAGGAGCGGTTCACCAAAGCGAAACAGAAGCTTGGTATGTTGGGGGGACGCTGTCTCTCTCAATATCGGGCAGAAACCTGGTGATAACGTGTGAGGTACTCGCGGTGTTGCTCTCCGTGGCCCAGGTCTGGCCCATTCCCCACAACTCCGTCACCACAGTCACCCGAGCTATCTTCCACTTTGTCTGGAGGTCCAAGGTTGAACGCGCCCACAGGGACACCATGTACAAACCTCCAGACAAAGGGGACAGAAGCGTCACCAATGCTGCCCTTTTCCTGATGGCCAGCTTTGTGTGTGGCTGCCTCAGGGTGTGTGTAGAGCCCCGGTACACAAACATCAAGTGTCTCTACGTGCTGAGCTGCTACCTGTCCAAAACATTGAGAAAACTGGGTCTGGCCATGCTAGCCGAGGAGACGGATGACGTCCCGTCCAGCTCGACCACCCCACCCTACCTGTCCCAGGTGCAGAAGATCCTGAGGAGAAACCACTTCGACCACATGGCCGTCAGACAGTGGTCGACGAGGAACGTTCTGGGGGTCCTGCAGGAAAAGGAGAGGATGAATCCGATCGGGCAGTTCCCCGACCAGACGGTCGATGCCATTTGGCAGAACATCTCGTCGCCGGAACTGACCAACAGGCACCAGGATGTGGTCTGGAGGGTGGTGAGATCCGCGCTCCCAGTGTGGGCATTCCAACATGGACAAATTCTCAGCACCACCTCGAGCTGCCTTCAAGGCTGCAACGGGGATGAGACCATCGTCCGTCTCCTGATGGATTGGTCCTTCACGCAGAATATGTGGAGAGAAATGCGTTGGTCTCTGTCCCAGTTCATCCCCAACAACTCGGTCACACAGGACGCTGTGCTCTATGGGCTGTTCCCCGGGACGGACACCGAGACAGATATCAACAGCTGCTGGAAGGCCATCAACTTGGTGAAGGAGGCCCTTTGGTCCTCCCGAAACCTTCTGGTCTCCCAGCTGAAGGAGCGGTCCACGACCGAGTGTTGCCGACTGACACACTCCAAGGTCCAGGGGAATGTGCTGCGGGATGCACTGAGGCGCGGTGCGGCCTATGCAAGGGCTCTATGGGGAAAGAGCACCGTGTAAAGCCATCCCACCTTTTATTATACAGAATGTATTTAAAGACATGTACTGTGTATTGTATTGAAATAATGGGATCATAGTGTGTGCGATCTGTTTTGTATTGTTTTGAATTGAAATTGTGACTTTTACCCTGAACTTTATGTATCCTTAAATTTTATGAAATAAAGTATATTTTGAAAATAAAAAAGCATTGCTGCTCAAATGCACTCCTTTGATCAGCGAGAGACCTGTCCGAAAGACTGACAGAAGTCTTTTTTTGCCTGAAAGTGATGTCCGGTTTGACGTGTTGTTGCTCAAAGGCACTCCCTGCTGGTGAGCAGAGGCAAATGCTCGAGCAAAACAGCTTCAAGGTTTGAGAAAGGAAAAGCGCCAACATTTTAAGCAGCAAACAGTCTGTAAAGTTAAGAGAGCGGCCTTGAGCTCAATACCGCTTAATCCAAAAGCACGTTCGTTATTTTGAGCCAGAATTAAACCAACGATTTAAGAGTGATTTTGCTTTCAAGTTTTAATCTCTACAAGTTTTCCACACGACCAGCTGAGCTCTCGAAGGGAAACAGCAAAGGTCCCTCTCTTTGGTGATTGTTCACCGTGTGCCTTTTGACACTCCCGGACTCGTGGAGTCGCGTGGGCATGACCGAGACTGACTCGGTACCTGCTCATACCGCAGCGCTGTGGGAGTGTGAGCTCCGACTTACTCGACACACCTTTGGCCAGTCGAGCAATGGGGAACGTGTCTGACCAAAATTCAGAAGATTGTTGGTTCGATTTCCAACTGGATGGAGAGTTTTTGCAAACTGCCGATTAGTTTATGATTTTACACCTTGCAAACTGTCCTACTTGATAGTGCTGCCTGGATCATTATACATCAAGTGCCTTCTTAGCGCAGTTGGCAGCGCGTCAGTCTCATAATCTGAAGGTCCTGAGTTCAATCCTCAGAGAAGGCATCATTAAGCTTTTTTTTTCCCATCTTTGCTCAAGACCAAAATCAATATTTTTTTCTTCCTGCAGCACACCAAAAGATTTGCTGCCACTTGACCTCTCTGTACCGTAGCAAGCAGTGAAGCTTAAGAAGTACATGGACAATGGGCTCGCTGAAAACTGACGCCACTTTTGTTTCTGGACAATTGACCCAAGTCAAAAGGTGAGTGGAGAATGCAAGAATCTATCTTGCTATCTCTCACCTGCTCAGCGAGCATTCGACTTGAATCATGGAAAGAACACAGCACGGAAGGAGGCCATTCGGCCCATCAAGACCACACCAGCTCTATGCAAGAGCAATCCAGCTGGTCCCACTCCCCCGCCCCATCGTTTTTCCTGATTTCATCTTTGGTGCTTTTGCCAATCACCTTAAATCTATGTCCTCTGGTCCTTCACCCTTCTGCAAATGGGAACGATTTCTCTCTATATACTCTTTCTAAACCCTTCATGGTTTTGAAAATCTCGATCAAATCTCCAGCTTCTCCAGTCTATCCACGTAACTAAAGTCCGTCATCCCTGGAATCATTCTAGTAAATCTCTTCTGCACCCTCTTTAATGCCTTCATATCCTTCCGAAAGTGCGGCGCCCAGAAGTGGACACAATACTCCAGTTGTGGCTGAACCAGTGTTTTCTAAAGGTTCATCATGACTTCCATACTTTAGTACTCTTTGCCTCTATTTATGAAGCCCAGGATCCCGTATGCTTTTTTAACCGCTTTCTCAACCTGCCACGCCACTTTCAATGATATTTGCACATATACCCCCAGATCTCTCTGTTCCTGTATCACTGTTAGAATTGTGCCCTCTAGTTTATGTTGCCTCTTCTCGTTCTTCCTACCGAAATGCATCAATTCGCATTTTTCTTCTTTAAGTGTCATTTGCCATGTGTCCGCCCATGCAACCAGTCTGCATATATTCTCTTGAAGTCTATCACTATCCTCCTCACTGTTCATTACCCTTACAAGTTTGGTGTCATCTGCAAATTTGGAAATTGTGCCCTGTACACCCAAGTTCAAGTCATTAATATATATAAAGGAAAGCAGTGGTTACAGCACCGACCCCAGGGGAACACCACTGTCCACCTCCCTCCAGTCCGAAAAACAACCGTTCACCACAGCTCTGTTTCCTGTCCCTTAGCCGATTCTGTATCTATGTTGCTACTGCCCCCTTTATTCAATGCCCTTCACAGTGGTTGTTTCGCACTCGCCTCCAAGCAGCTCCACGATCAGCAGAGAAATCTTGCCTTGGGATGGACCCTCCCTGACGACAAT
This sequence comes from Heptranchias perlo, assembly GCF_035084215.1. NCBI lineage: Eukaryota > Metazoa > Chordata > Chondrichthyes > Hexanchiformes > Hexanchidae > Heptranchias > Heptranchias perlo. The sequence continues at coordinate 1,937,959 of NW_027139655.1, read as the reverse complement.
CAATACTTTGCTCCAATCGGTGGTATCGAGCATAAGCAAGTGAGCAACAGCAGAACGGGAAGCCACAGTAATCATGAATGATGCTGAGAAGAGCCCGAGCCTGCGGAAGGTAGACGAGATCTCAGGAAAGGAACAGTGGCCCCGAGCTTGAGGGAGCAGCGAGAGCCCTGTCTGACTGATCGAAGACATTTTTGCCTGAAATCGGTTTGCGGTGTTGTAGCTCAAAGGCACTCCCTGCTGGTGAGCAGAGGCAAATGCTCGAGCAAAACAGCCGTGTTCTGAAAGACACAGAAAGCTTTAAGGTTTGACAAAGGAAAAGTGGTCTCCTGTGCCTCAGCGCCAACATGTTAAGCCGTAGGCTGCCTGTAAAGTTAAGAGAATGGCCTAGAGCTACTTACTCCAAAAGCACATTTATTACTTCGAACCAGCAAACTTTGATCTGTTAATTGTACTGTAGACCTCTGCTCTACAAGTTGAGCGATCGAAAGGAAGCAGCTGATGTCTCTCTCTTTGGTGATTGTTCACCGTGCACCTATTGACACGCCCGGACTCGTGGAATCGCGTGGGCATGACCGAGACTGACTCGGTAACTGCTCATTCTCCAGCGCTGTGGGAGTGAGTGACTGCATGCTTTTTGAAAACTGGGCCAGTGGAGCAATGGATAACGTGTGGAGGGTCGATACCCGTTTGATTCGAAAGTTTCTGCGAATTTTTTTTATTACAAAACATATATTACTGCATAAAATTTAAGAATACACAGAGTTAAAACTAAATTTCACAATTTCGAAGCAATACAGTACAATACAGACCGTATCTCACGGTATGAACCGTCCAGTTAAAGGGGCCTCATGCTGTGATCTTATGCTATGAACCGTCCAGTTAAAGGGGCCTCACCTTGTGATCTCACGGTGTGATGCATCCAGTTAAAGGGGCTTCAAAAATGATCTTTCGCTCCAGAGTCCGCTCCGTGGAGCAGGACGAGAAGTGCTCGCGCTTCTTCTTCCAGAAGCTGCTCAGGGAGACTTCTGTGATCAGCAGCCTGAAGAAGGAAGACCTCACAGACCAACATACTGAGTCCACCCCACCTTGTAATTTGCTCATTTACCTCATGCTCATGCTTTAATATTGCATTTTTTAAATAAAGATTCGAAAGTTATTTGATAAACTTGAGTAATGAAGGAGGAGAGACAGAAAGCGATAGAGAAACAACAACAGAGCAATAAACAGGTTGAACGAGGAACTGATATGGAGAGATAGGGAGATAAAGGTAGATAGATAGCTATATAGATAGATAGATGGATAGATAGAGATAGATCGATCGGTAGATAGATATCTGGTTAGATGGATAGAGATATATAGATAGATAGATGGATGGATAGATGGATGGATAGATAGATGGATAGAGAGATATATAGATAGATATATAGCTAGATATTTAAACAGATGGATGGATAGATAGATGGATAGAGAGATATAGAGATAGAAAGACAGATGGATGGATGGATAGATATATGGATAGAGAGATTTATAGATAGAGAGATAGATGGATAGTGAGATAGATGAATCGATTGATAGATAGATGGAGAGATAGATGGATAGAAAGATAGATAGATGGATAGATAAATATATAGATAGATAGATACATTTAAAGCAGTGGAGAGACAACGATACATAGTTTAAGGTGCTGGATTAGTTTAAGACGCTGTACTAATTTGAGGTACTATATTAGTTTGAGGTACTGTATTCGCTTGAGGTGCTGTGTCACTTTGAGGTGTTGTATTGGCTTGAGGTGCTCTATTAGTTTGAGGTGCTGTATTAGTTGAAGTACTTTATTAGTTTGAGATACTGTATTAGATTGAGATGCTGTATTAGTTTGAGGTATTATATTACTTTCAGGTTCTGTATCGGTTTGAAGTACTGCATTAGTTTAAGGTGTTGTATTTGTTTGAGGTACTGTATTAGTTTGAGGTACTTCATTAGTTTCAGATGATGTAGTAGCTTGAGGTATTATAGTAGTTTCAGATTCTCTATCCGTTTGAGGTACTGTATCAGTTTGAGATTCTGTTTTAGTTTGAGGAGCTCCATCAGTTTGAGGTGTTATATTAGTTTGGGTTATCTGTATTGTAAGGAAAGAGTCAGTCTTTATATTGAAGTAATATTAACCTTTAGCTTTTGCCTCTTAAGTGAGGAAGTATAAATCTCCGTTGGGAGAATGAAACTACAATCATAAGACAGATTTGCTTCATTTTATATGCATGCATATGTTTAATATAGAGACGAGTAGATTCTGAAGTCCAGAAACACTTGGATTGTTGCTGATATCATTATACTCGTAAGTTTAATTATCCTTTTGATATAAACAATTGCCTGACAATCATAACAAGACCTTTAAGTCATTCATAGCTGCTGTGTATGTGTGTCAGGCAGCATTGTGTACTATTCGTCTTACCAGCTTCACAGGCAAGCAGGAGAGGTGTGACATCTGTATGATTGCGACGTATCATTCCAAGCTGATGCTGCGGGAAAGGGCTGTACTGGTGAGAGATAAACACCATTCTGTTTTCTGGTCAATTGGCAAGGCCATATGTTTTAACTATCAAGTTCAAAAGTTATAGTTATGATGAATGCCTGAAGCAGAACACCTGACTGTGTGGAAGGAGCCTGTTTTCACCACAAGGCGACATCTAGTGGAGGAGTGTAGTTAGGTGATGAGGGAAGTGATACTCTGATAACATGGAAAATGTTGGAAACCCTCAGCAGGTCAGGCAGCATCTGTGGAGAGAGAAACAGAGTTAATGTTTCAGGTCAATGACCTTTCATCAGAACCAAGTTGGGCAGTTGTGTTCGGTACTAGTATGAAACATAGGAATTGTTTCACTCATGTGGGGTGATTTGGGTACTTTTCTGTCTTTGGAAGTTCAAGATCCAAAGTAAAATAAGGGCTTATCTGGGATTTGAACTCGGAACCTCTCACATATTCATAGTAACAAACCCGAAGCAAGAATCATACCCCGAGACCAACGAGCCCACTACTAACGACCAATCCACTCTAGAGCCAGCCATCGTGAAACGCTTTTTGGTGGCTATCCTTGATAAGCAATTATGAGGACAGGTTGCATGGACGACACTTGCATTCCCTTGAGTTTAGAATATTAAGGGGTGATCTAATTGAGGTGTTTAAGATGATTAAACATTTGACAGGGCAGATAGAGACTATTTCCTCTGGTGGGGAGAGTCCAGAACAATGGGGCGTAACCTTAAAAAATTCGAGCTGGGCCATTCAGGGGTGATGTCAGGAAGAATTTCATTACACAAAGGGGAGTGGAAATCTGGAACTCTCTCCCCCAAAAAGCTGTTGAGGCTGGGGGTCAATTGAAAATTTCAAAACTGAGATTGATAGATTTTGGGGCTAATTCGGGAGTTTAATGACTTTGACATTTTTCCCTGTGACTTGTATCGTTTCGATCGATGAAATATTCGTGAAAAGAGTCAGTGCAAAGAGAGTCAACGGTTCATGTTTTCCCGAGACACTTCCTTCAGACCTGAGACCGAAAAGTTTGTCGTTTCCGTAGTGTAGCGGTTATCATGTTCACCAGTTACATGCAGAAAGTCCCCGATTTGATCTCGGAGGGAAGCATTTTGTTGGGACTTGCTCCCCATAAACCTCCAGGGTTGAGTTTCGTCAAGCATGGAAGGGGCTACAAACCTTTTTAAATTTAACAACAGCTGCACCAGATTCTTGGTGTAATAAGCACTAAACATTTTTAAGCAGACTCCTAAAATACAGTATGTAAAATGGGAAGGGATAAAAGTTCATGACATGCAAAGCACAAAGGTTTATTAACGTTTTAATTGTCACTTGGTAAACAAGTTAGCATTTCCTTCGGTGTGCAACAGAACGTATTAATGGTGATTTACAAAAAACATTAAGTGTCTCACAGACATGCATTATTTTTGTGCAATGAACTATTCCCAATCACTAGGGAACACTGCATCAAACATATATCGACCGTTCTTTCATCGTCGCTGGGTCAAAATCCTGCAACTCCCTACCGAGCAGCACTGTGGGAGAACTTTCACCACACGGACTGCAGCGGTTCAAGAAGGCGGCTCACCGCCACCTTCTCAAGGGCAATTAGGGATGGGCAATAAATGCTGGCCTCGCCAGCGACGCCCACATCCCATGAACGAATAAAACAAATATCTGTGCTCTTCCAATTCTGGCCTCTTGCGCATCCCCGATTTTAATTGCTCCACCATTGGAGGCTGTGCCTTCAGCTGCCTCGACCCGAAGCTCTGGAATTCCCTCCCTCAACCTCTCCGCCTCTCTCTCCTTTAACACATACCTTAAAACCTAACTCTTCGACCAAGCTTTTGGTTACCTGTCCCAATATCTCCTTATGTGGCTTCGTGTCAAGTTTTGTTTAATAACGTTCCTGTGAAGCACCTTGTGACGTTTTACTACGTTAAAGGCGCTATGTAAATACAAGTTGTGTCCTCTGGATATCGACCCTCCTGCCAATGGATAGAGCTTCTCCCCATCCATTCTATCAAAATAATTTGAACACCTCTATTAAATCTACCCTTAACCTTTTTTTGCTCCGAGGAGAACAATCCCAGCTTCTCCAGTCTCTCCACATAACCCATCCCTGGACACGATGCAAGGCGGAGGTTTGCAACCAGGTTTGAAAATTATTGCCAGTCGGAAGCTGGACAAATCGAAAGGAACCGAAATGACAAACAGCTTTGTGAATCTGCACATACGCTTTGGGAAACGGAATTGGAGACGAATAAAGGACTGTCCAGACAGGCGGCCAAGACGCAGTTGAGTCGGCATGTCCCCCTGGAACAGTTACTCTGATGTTATGAGTGAAATTAAGAGGTCGGAGCCATTTAAACCGCTCCCAGTTACTGCAGATCAGGCATCAAATCCTGACATCAGCATCAGGACGCTCAGAATATTTTTTTTATTCGTTCATGGGATGTGGGCGTCGCTGGCGAGGCCGGCATTTATTGCCCATCCCAAAAAGCCCTTGAGAAGGTGGTGGTGAGCCGGCTTTTTAAACCGCTGCAGTCAGTGTGGCGAAGGATCTCCCACAGTGCAACTAACGAACAGACAAAGCACCGGTGGGCACGCCGGTTGCAGGAGAGCTGGTTGGCGGTGATATCGACGCTGTGAGCGAGACCAGACCGTTCCCATGTTTCCACAAACAATGTCCCATCCTTTATTTCTGGAAAAGTAACACTGATAGTGGACAATTGCATTTCTGTGGCTGCAACATGTAACTTTGGGTAGGTGACACGCTGCTTTAGTGTATCTTGCAAGAAAAAAAAAACAGACGGTCTCTGTGGCGCAATCGGTTAGCGCGTTCGGCTGTTAACCGAAAGGTTGGTGGTTCGAGCCCACCCAGGGACGGAAATTGCACCTTTTTCTTCCCACTTTCGGATTCATTGCCTCATTCTGATGGCCCTGAAGCCGGTGCCAAGTTTCGATTCCTGATCTGCAGTAACTGGGAGCACTTTAAATGGCTGCGATCTCTTCATCTCATTTCAAGTTTTCTAATGTGTGATTTGGCTGCAATAAAACACTCTGTGAACAATGTCATCTGAGCATGCCTGATTCGCCATAATTTACACTGCGGTCGGATATCAGGCACATGCAAAAAAAACAGTGAAATGTTTGTGTGGGCGCGATGCTCTGAGATTCCCTGCCTGACCATCGCCACCTGTCCTTCTCTGCAGCCTTCCGAAATACAGCGCAGTGAATGGATCCCTGTGAAATGAGCTCCTGGACAGTAATACGGAAATTAGTTTGGCTGAGGGGTTATATCCCTAACACGAGGTTGCGGATATCAGGTTTCCGTAGTGTAGTGGTTATCACGTTCGCCTAACACGCGAAAATTCCCCGGTTCGAAACCGGGCGGAAATATTTTGAAACCTTGTCCCCATTAAAAATGATTAAATGTTTAACGATTCACATTGCTCATTAAATGTGAACAAAGTCCATATCTCCCAGCCCTGTCAATGCAGTCCGCTGAGAGCAGGCGATGAAAGCCAGCGTGATATTGGGGGTGAAGGCTGCTTCCAATACTGTCTCACACCCCGTGGGACCTGGCGGAGATTTGATAAGACTCATCCATTCAACCAAGATATGAAACGGTGTTTAAGAAACATTCAAAAATATAATAACATCCAGGATCCTGTCTTCAGAGTGTGTGGCGCAAAGGTCTGACTCCGGATTAAAAGGCTGGTTAACTTGCTTCTGATTTCTGAAATGTACTTGCCCATCCTTCAGAGGTCATGGGAAATATGTTTTTTGCCTTTCGAAAAAAGACGCGAAAGTTAGAGACATGTTCTGTTTTCAACACGGCTGGTGAAATGGCCAGACTATCATAAATTCCGATTCGCCTTTGAAACATTTAAAGGCGACGACCTAAAAATCACTTAGTGCAAATTTAAAATCACGGTTCCTATTTATTTCGGTCTGAAAGAAATAACGATAAACGTGTCAGTCAGTGCCCGCGGTGAGACGGTGATGAACTTGTTTGCTGCGAAGTTCACCGCTGGGCAAAAGTTGACGCCGTTTAAAGGACGCGAACCCACTCAATGTAAAGGATGAGCTCATAACCAACAGGTCCCGTCAACGTCAAAAACCTCATTTCTTGTGCAATGGAGGGAGCAGAGGCGTGTCCATCATCAGACGCCAGCAACTTTAAGAAATGGAACAGATAAAGGCACAGACGCAAGTTCCAAATCCTTTCAATGCAAAGTTATTTCACTTTATTTAAAGTGCCGTGAGGCTAAAAACGGGTCCCAGATGATTTGCGTTCACTCGTGATTTGTTTTCCAGTGTTGGTCCGTCAGGTTTGCAATTCAATTTGTATTGGATATTGAAGGTATTTCAGGATGATTGCACAACATACCATGTGTAAAGCAACCATCTTGATAACTTCAATCATCACACACTCTACATCGACGCTGCAGAGGCCCCAGCACCCCTTTCAATATTGTTTTTCTTAACTCACAGTTTTCAAAAGGGAATTGGATAAACGCTTGGATGGAAACATTTTCAGGGCTATGTGGAAACAGCAGGCGAGTGGGACTAACTGGACAGCTCTTTCAGAGAGCTGACACAGGCACGATGGGCCGAATGGCGCTATCTTATTCTATGATTCTATTAATAGATCAATTTCCGCCTTTCACGTAGCCTCCCTAAATGGAGCGCAGTAATCGTGTCCCTGTGAAATAAGCTCCTGAACAGTAATACGGAAATTAGTGTGGCTGAGCGGTTTGAAACTCTGGTTAGGCTCCTAACTGGAAATTTCCTCTCCAAGATTGATTAGTTTATCAATTATCTCCCCTTTCGATCTTAAATGTCTTTACATATCTTTTTGATCTCTTCTTCTACTGTCACGCCCACAATACTCGTCTCGCTGGTAAAGACTGAAGCAAAGTGATTATTTAATATTTCTGCCATTTCGCTGTCATTGCCTGTGAGTTTGTCGTGTGTATCCCTTCGTGACCCTATTCCTATCCTAAACATTATTTGGCTGTTGATGTCTTTCGAATACTTTGCTTTTTTGATATTCCTTTTTGCCTTTCTAATAGTTCTTTAGACTTCTTTCCCAGTCTTTTCACATTCCCCTCTATCCTTTATTGTCCAGTGTGTGCCTTTTTCTTTAGTTTCAATTTTTCCCTTATTTCTTTATTCATCCCTGGTGTGTCATTTCTGGCAAGTTTGTTCTTGCTTTTTAGTGAGATATATTTCTCCTGGACTCCGTTGATCAGCGTTTTAAATGTTTCCCACTGTTGTTCTATTTCTTTGTCCAGGTCATTAATCTGTCAACCATTTCACCGTTGGAAACTTCTCAAGTCACATATCCATTACAAAGCCAGTTGCTTTTGTGGGAGGAGCAAATGAACTTGGTCGAAAAATCAGCTGCAGCCCAATCCACAAATAAAATATTTCCACGTAGCAGTAAAAATAGGAGTTATTAGAAATGGGATTCGAACCTACGTTTCCAGAAGAAACTGCGATCTAAACGCAGCATCTTAGACCCCTCGGCCATTCGAACTAATAATTTAATGCTTCATTCTACATAATTTCTGCACTGTTGGTCAGTGAAAACAGCATAAAAGTTTAAAATGGTATTCACCCAACAATAAACATGGCAGTCAGCCATGGGGCGCGAAACCACGATCTTATAACTCAGTGGCTCATGCTCTACCGACTGAGCTAGCCGGGCCCAAAATTTATTTAACCGCCTTATCTGTTATTGCAGCAAGCAGGAGAAAGCAGGAGAAAGACTCCCTTTCAAATTATTGGAATCAATTCTGAGGGACAGGACAAACTGTCACTTGGAAAGGCACGGACTAATCGAGGACAGTCAGCATGGATTTGTTAAGTGGAGGTCGTGTTTGACCAACCTGATTGAATGTTTCGAGGAGGTGACAAGGAGGATCGATGAGGGTAGCGCAATTGATGTGGTCGACATGGATTTGAGCAAGGCTTTTGAAAATTTCCCACTTGGCAGATTGGTCAAAAAAAGTTAAGGCCCATGGGATCCAAGGAAAGATAGCTTTCTGGATCCAAAATTGGTACAGTGGTAGAAAGCAAAAGGTACCTTTGCTTTTTGTGTGAAAGGTGCCCGGTTCAATCCCAAGCAGGAACATTATGTTGGAACTTGGTCTCCAGAAACATCCAGATCGGTTTTCTTTTCCTGCCATAAAGGGAGACAGTGGCTCCTCCCTTCTTCTTTGTCAGCTGCATCTTTTACTTCATTAAACACATAATGTTTTACTTCATTAAACACATGAGAGAAAACTGATCCACAGTGACGCTCATTTCAAGCTTTATTCCCTTTTAATCTGGAAGGATATATTGGCTTTGGACAGAGTGGCTTTTCAAAGGAGTTAGTCGGGTGGGATCGACAAACCTTTTCCAATGGTGGGGGACAAGGGAATCGAACCAACCATTTCCCAAGTTCTCCCGAATTCTCCGGTGCAATGGGAAACCGACCAACAAAAGCCCTTTCATTGACCGTGGACGTTCAGTCAATTTTCTGAAAACAAAGCGCTCAATCTATTTCTCTTGTCCACTTCCCGATATTTCTGGATACTGTCTGCATCTCTGTCCTGTGTTCATCTCACTGTGTGTCCACCTGCAGGGTGGTTTTTGAACGAAGACGTTTGTTTTTCTTCTGTTTGTTACATTAAATAAATGAGGCTATCAGGTGCTTCCCTCCCTGACACTGGGGAACCAGAGGCAGACTTTGGAGCAGGGTTCTGTTAATTGTGAAGACGCAAAGAAAACATTAATTGAAGAATTATGCAAACCAGCTCGAAGGGAAATAAACTGTGACCCCGACGTGATTTGAACACGCAACCTTCTTGATCTGGGGTTAGACGCGCTACCGTTGCGCTCCAAGGACTGGCTGCTGCCATGGGTGTTTGTTTCTATCAATGTTTGTCAAGCACCGCTTTATAGCTCCTCGATTGGAGGAATGGGTTGGCTTTCAAATGCCCGCTCACTCCCACCGGATATCAGGCAGCATCAGAAGTCGCCTTCACCTGTCAGCGGCAGCATGGCGCTCGCTTCCATCGCCTGCTGTCAGCGGACTGCAGCAAATCCAATTACATTCATCCTGCACCCAGAATTATCACATCACAGGAAAAGGATGTGGGAAACTGCTCAAGATACATAACAGGAGGGGAAACTTCTGAAAAACACTTGGACTTTCGGTGTTTAGACTTCGATTCGAACTGCAAAAAAGAACGTGTGAAAAAATAAACTATGGGTGTGATGTTTATATTTGTAGGGAACTGCTCAAAATACATAACAGCACGGGAAACTTCTGAAAAACACGTGGACTTTCGATGTTTGGACTTTCGTTAGAACTGCAAAAAAGAACGTGAAAATATAAACTATGGGTGTGATGTTTATATATAAAGTGAATGTTTGTTAGCGGTTTTCTCCCGTTACTGTCGCAACTATGGGTTGTTAATCCATCAACAATGACTTCCGCTTGATTTTAGCCCGAGGGTTACAACACAGCAGGTTTAATAGATTGACTTACAACTCAGTTGCACGACAGCTGTCTTCAACATTACATTCAACAGCATTATTATTATAATACAACTGGCTACAGATTACATTAATGACAAGCAATCAACACAACCTGACCTACCTGCGAATCCAGATATAACAGACCTGACATATGCGGACTGCCTGTGGCAATGGACTTCTGACAGTCCCCTATTGAGAGCTCTAACATTTGAGAAGGGAGCATGCCCTATCTTTATAGGATTCGGCTGCATTGTTCTGTACCTTAGCACCACTGATATTAACTCATGGTCGTAAACCATCCCACTTTGCTGACTCTCAGAAACCACCAAATATTATTTAATGTCTTAGTGTTTATTTAGCCTTTCTCTGTCATCAGGTTTTTGATGCTTATACTAGGTTAGCACAACCTGGAGTTCAGATGTCCAGGACACCCAAGTTTCTCTGGACATCAACATTTAATAGTTTCTCACAATTTCAAAAATATTCTGTTTTTCTGTTCTTCCTACCAAAGTGAATAACCTCACATTTCCCCACATTATACTGCATCTGCCACCTTCTTGCCCACAAACTTAACCTGTCTATCCCTTTGCAGACTCTTTGTGTCCTCCTCACAGCTTACTTTCCCATCTAGCTTTGAATCATCAGCAAACTTGGATATATCACACTCGATCCCTTCATCAATTCATTAAAAGTCTACTATTGGCATTTAAATAGTAAACGGGTTGTAAGGTGGGGGGAGGGGGGTAAGACCGATTAGGTACCAAAAAGGGGATCTACACATGAAGGCATAGGGCATGGCTGAGGTACTAAATGAGTATTTTGCATCTGTCTTTACCGAGGAAGAAAATGCTGCCTAAATCACAGTAAATGGGGAGGTAGTTGAGATACTGGATGGGGTGATAATTGATAAAGAGGAGATACTAGAAAGGCTGGCTGTACTTAAAGTCACCTGGTTCGAATGGGATGCATCATAGGTTGCTGAGGGAAGTAAGGGTGTAAATTGCAGAGGTCCTGGCCATAATCTTTCAATCCTCCTTAGATACAGGGTTTGGTGCCAGAGAACTGGAGAATTGCAGATGTTACACCCTTGTTCAAAAAAGGGTGTCAGGATAAACGCAGCAACTACAGGCCAGTCAGTTTAACCACGGTGGTGGGAAGCTTTTAGAAATGATAATCTGGGACAAAATTAATAGTCATTTGGACAAATGTGGATTGATAATAGAAAGACACTGTGGATTTGTTCAAGGTAAATCGTGATTGAATTTTGTGAAGAGTTAACAGAGAGGGCTGATGAGGGCAATGTGGTTGATTTTGTGTCTAGGCGATTGATGAAGTGCCACAAAATAGGCTTGTCAAAAGGGGCGATAGTGGCTGCTTCCTTATTCTTTAAAAGCGCTTTCTGTTATTTCACTCAACAGATAACTTTGAGTGAGCGAAAACTGATCCACAATGACGCTTATTTCAAGTTTATACCCTTTTAATCTGAAAGGATATATTGGCCTTGGAAGGAGTGCAGCACAGATTCACCAGATTGTTACCAGGGTGCAATGCGTTAAATTATGAGACGATGTTATATAAACTAGTCCTAAAATCACACAAGTCACACTGCAAAAAGTTTTCAATTTTGATACATACATTAATGACCTGGACTTGGGTATACAGGGTTAAATTTCAAAGTTTGCAGATGACACGAATCTCGGGAATGTAGTAAACAATGTGGTGGATAGTATCAGACGTCAGGAGGACATAGGCAGCCTGGTGAAGTGGACTTTATTAATAGAGGCACAGATTACAAAAGCAACAAAGTTATGTTAAACGTTTATAAAACACTGGTTAGGCTGCAGCTGGAGTATTGTGTTCAATTCTGGGCACCGCACTCTAAGAAAGATGTCATGGGCTTGGAGAGGGTGCAGAGGAGATTCACTAGAATGGTAATAGGGATGAGGGACTTCAGTTATGTGGCAAGAATGGAGAATCTGGGATTATCCCCTTAGATCAAAGAAGGTTAAGGGGAGATTTGATAGAGGTGTTCAAAATTATGAAAGGTTTTGATAGAGCAAATAAGGAGAAACTGTTTTCTGTGGCAGAAGGGTCGGTAACCGGAGGACACAGATTTGAGGTGATTGGCAAAAGAGCCAGAGGCTACATGAGGGAACATAATTTCCACAGCGAGTTGTTATGATCTGGAATGCGCTGCCTGAAAGGCCGGTGGAAGCAGATTCAATAGTAACTTTCAAAAGGGGATTGGATAAATACTTGAAAAGGAAAAATTTGCATGCCTTATGTGGAAAGAGCTTATTGGTGGTGAGACTACTTGGACAGCTCTTTCAAAGAGCTAGCACTGGCACGATGGGCCGAATGATCTCCTTCTGTGTTGCAACATATTAAGTGTTGCTGGACGGAGAAGCAACACATTCCAAATCAGAACAGAGACAGGAGAGTAAGTCAGTTCCCCATTGCTTTAATAAGATAGCAGCGGTTTCCGTAGTGTAGCGGTTATCGCGTTTGCTTTACATGCGAAAGGTTCCCGAGCGTAAATATTATGTTGAAACTTGCTCTCCATACACATCCAACGAGGAGTTTTTTTCTCCTGCCAAAAAGGGTGACAGTGGCTGCTCCCTTATTCTTGAAAAGCTGCATCTTTTACTTCACTAAACAGATAGCTTTGAGTGAGAGAAAACTGATCCTCAGTGACGCTGATTTCAAGTTGTATTCCCTTTTACTCTAAAAGGGTAGATTGGCCTTGGAAGGAGCGCAGCCCAGATTTACCAGAATGTTAGCCAGGGCTCGAAGGGTTAAATTATGAGGAGCGGTTACATACTTGTATTCCCTGAAATATAGAAGGCTTTTTAAGATTTTGAAAGGTAGATAGACAAATCCTTTCGGTCGGTTGGTGAGCGAGTCTAAGACAATATCACAATATTACAATAGCTGCTTTACGAGTGAAAACGGCCCGACGCATCACTGTGAGTGTCAGTGACGAGTCTCTCAGTGCCGCGCCCTGTGCAGTGAATGTCAAAACTTTTAAAAGGTGCAGAAAGTGTTCGGGGTTCAGATACACAAACCTCTAATGGGAATGAGATTTTGTCAGAGGTTGCAGCCTTCCCTCCTTCTCTTGCCCTTTGCGAGGCACCTGTTCCGGTTTAAATTCACAAACTGGATGAGTTGGTGATCACGGTACAGCAGACTCAGCGGTCCCGGGTGAGAGAGAGAAATCAGCCCGGGCGCGGCCACAATGTGCGCGGTGACACTGCACGGGAGGTCGGGGGTTGAGTTGGAGCTGGGGTTCGCCACTGAAAGCAACATAAAAAGCTTAAAAGACAATTCGCCCAACGTCAGGCTCGAACCCACGACCTTGAAATTGAAAATCTCATGTTTTACCAACTGAGCGAGCCAGAACTGAAAAAACTCGGTCACTCATATCTGTCATTGTAGTCAGCTCGCCCCTGTGGGTCCATGTGCAGCAATCCCTGCATAACGTCCATATCATTGGCTGTGTTTATCTGTGTGTGTGTGTCCACCTGCAGGTTGATTTTGAACGAATTCGAGTGTTTGTCTTCCGTTTGTAACATTAAATAAAAGAGGGCATCAGACATTTCCCTCCCTGACACTGGGGAACCAGTGAGACAGACTTGTTATTTTCAAAACGCAACTAAAGCATTAATTGCGGAATTATATGGACTCTTATCAGCGCCAAAAGTAGATTTACAATATATACACCCCAATAAATAAATAAATAATACAGATACATGTAACACATTTGCAACTAAGAAGTCACTAAACCAGAAATATTATTTGCACCTAATACGAACACTCCCAGATATATTTCGAAATTTTGCATGAATCCCCTAATGGTCCAGTGGTTAGGATTAGGCGCTTTCACCGCCGCAGCCCAGGTTCGATTTCTGATCAGGGATTTTGCTGTTCCAAAGAACAATTGACAATTTTGCTGGAATCATAGCAAATTTCCGGCACAGAAGGAGGCCATTCGGCCCATCGCGTCCGCGCCAGCCGAAAATGAGCCACCCAGCCTAATCCCACTTTCCAGCACTCCGTCCGTAGCCTTGCAGCTTTCGCCACTTCAGGTGCATTTTTTAAATGTAACGAGGGATTCTGCCTCTACCACCCTTTCAGGAAGTGAGTTCCAGATCCCCACCACCCTCTGGGTGAAAAAAATTCTCCCCAGCTCCCCTCCAAACCTTGTACAAATCACTTTAAATCTGTGCCCCCTGGTTATTGACCTCCCTGGTAAGGTAAATAGGTCCTTCCCATCCACGCTATCTCGGCCCTTCATAATTTTGTACACCTCAATTAAATCACCCCTCAGATTCCTCTGTTCCAAAGAGAACAACCCCAGCCTCTCCAATCATTCCTCACAGCCAAAATTCTCCAACCCTGGCAACCTCCTCGTAAATCTCCTCTGTATCCTCTCTAGTCTGCCAATTGGGACCTTGTCAAAAGCCTTGCTAAAATCCATGCAGACTACATCAAAGTACTCCAGATGTATTCTCACCAAAGCCCTATTTAATTGCAGCAAAACTTCCTTACTCTTATACTCCAACCTCCTTGCAAAAAGGCCAACACACCATTTTTCTTCCTAATTGCTTGCTGTACCTGCATGTAAACTTGCTGTGATTTGTTTACAAGTACACCCAACTCCCTCTGAATACCAACATTTATTGGACTCTCAACTTTTAAAAAATATTCTGCTTTTCTATTCTTCCTACCGAATTGGACAATTTCACATTTTCCCACCTCATAGTCGAACTGCCATCTTCTTACCCAATACATTTAACCTGTCCACCTCCCTTTGCATCCTCCTCACGGCTTACTTCCCCACCTACCTTTGTATCATCAGCAAACTTGGATACATTACTTTCGGTGCCCTCATCTAAGTCGTTAATATAGAATGTCAACAGCAATTGCAACATAAATTGTCCGCCCAGGATCGAAAGCAGGGCCGTTCGCGTGTAAAGCGAACTGGTAACCACTACAACACAAAAAAACCGCTGGTGACTTATACTGGACAGAGGGGAACTGACCAGTCACCTCTCTCTGCTCTGATTGGGACAGTTTTACCTCTCTTTAAACAACATCTCTCCTGTCCCACACTAAAATCATGGAATAGAATCAAAGAATATTACAGCACAGAAGGAGGATACAATAAATAAGGAGAAACTATTTCCAGTGCCAGAAAGATGGTAACCAGAGGACACAGATTTAAGGTAATTAACAACAGAGGTGAGATGAGGAGAATGTTTTTACGCAGCGAGTTGTCATGATCTGGAATGCACTGCCTGAAAGGGTGGTGGAAACAAATTCAATAATATCATTCAAAGGGGAACTGGATAAATACTTGAAGGGGACAAATTTGCAGGGCTATGGGGAAAGGGAAGGGGTCTAATTGGATAGCTCTTTCAAAGAGTTGGCACAGGCACGATGGGCCGAATGGCCTCCCTCTGTGATGTTTCCATGCTGTGATTCTATGTTATGGAGGATTTTCTGATGTAGTGGATATTCGGGGCAGAGGACCAAGTGGGGATTGAGCTCGACGGCAAGTGTATACAGTTCGTTCAAAGGACTGAAGCCGATGGTTTCATTCTTCCCGTCGTTTAGCAGCAGGAAATTACTCGGCCATGCAGGCGACATTTTTTGTCTTCATTCATGGGATGTGGGTGTTAATGGCAAGGTCAGCATTTATTGCCCATCCCTAATTGCTCTTGAGAAGGTGCTGGTGAGCCGCCTTCGCGAACTGCACCTTTCATTGACTGTGTCATTGACATTTTCTGGATGGAGAGAAACTATTTCCGCTGGTTGGGGATTCTAGGAGTAGGGGGCACAGTCTAAAAATTAGAGCCAGACCTTTCAGGAGTGAGCTTAGAAAACACTTCTAAACACAAAGGATGGTGGAAGTTTGGAACTCTCTTCCACAAACGGCATTTGATGCTAGCTTAATTGCTCATTTTAAATCTGAGATAGATAGCTTTTTGTCAACCGAAGGTATTATGGGATATGGGCTAAAGGCAGGTATATGGAGTCAGATCACAGATCAGCCATGATCTTATCAAATGGCGGAGCGGGCTCGAGGGGCTGAATGGTCTACTCCTGTTCCTATGGTACATTTCCCCAAGTGTCTGTTCTCTCCATAGTTGTAGAATGACCGCCTTGTGTTTCCAGCATATTTTCGTTTGCATCTCGGTTTAGGGATGAGCCGGTGGGCGTCAAAACGTGCCGTGGATTGAGACCGGGTTTGTTATTGCGGGAAGAGCAAATTAACTGGACGGAAAAACAACTGCAGCTCAAGCAACAAATAAAATAGGAGTCAAAATAACCAATGTCAGAAGTGAGATTCGAACGTAAGGCTCTAAAAGAAGAGATTATAACCTGAACGTAGAGCCTTAGACCGCTCGGCCATCCTGACTGACAAATAGCATCTTCACTCGCAACCCTTTCCACACTGAGTCTCACCCCCGGAGAAAGTTTCACTCATTCCAGTGCTTGGTGAGATAAATTGTGCTGTTGAGGCTCGGTCAGCGGGATGCCACCACCCCGGGTTTTCCTGATCCTATTGTGCATTATTCCTATTTAATCACGGGAATATTCGCAATCAGGAGCTAAACAGAATTAAAAGCTAAATCACAGAGAAAGGGAAATCCATGTTACATTTAATAATGTTGCAAACAGCGCTCCCTGGTTGCCTCGTGGTTCGGATTTGGCGCTCTCACCGCCGCGGCGCGGGTTGTCTTCCAGGTCAGAGAAGCAACTTTTGAACATTTGTTATATTAGTCGCATGAACTGACTCAAAGTCTGTGGGACGAAAAAAAAACAATCATTGTTTTAAATACTATTAATTAACCGATAACGTTATTTTGCAGAATGAAAAGCTACTGAGGGATTTTGGAAAACTTTAATCATTTCTTTTGTGCGATGAACTTTTTATCCCTTCTCATTTTACACACTGTATTTTGAAGGGCTCGGTTTAAAATGTTCAATGCTCGTGAGACCACGAATTTGTGTTAAATTGAACAAAACCGGGATTTTCACAGATGAAAAAAACATCTGCCCCAACATAATGTTCCCGCCCGGGATCGAACCGGGGACTTTTCGCGTGTGAGGCGAACGTGATAACCACTACACTATGAGAACCTCTGCTCTGGTTTCCAGCCAGAAGTTCCAATGACTGCATTGATTCGCTTTCATAACTATTCAATTGATCGAAGTTGCACAAGTCACAAAAGAAAAATGTTCATTTCAAAGTTATTAAACTCCCAAATGTGGCCTGTCTTGTTTGGACAGGGGTTGACCCTGACGTCACAGCCTCAACAAAGCATTTTCTCAACATTTCCATTGGGAACAGGAGGAGGCCATTCAGCCCATTGAACCTGTTCCGCCCTTCAATTAGATCAGAGATGATCTGAACCTCAAATCAATTTATCCGCCTTTGCTCGCTATCCCTCGATACCCTTACCCAACAAAAATCTATCGATCTCAGTCTTGAAAGCTTCAATTGACCCCCAGCATTCACAGCCTTTTGGGGGACAGAGTTCCAGACTTCTACTGCCCTTTGTGTAAAAAAGTGCTTCCTGATTTCGAACCTGAATAGCATGGTTCTAATTTTAAGATTATGTCCCCCTCGTTCTTGATTCCCCAGAGGAAATTGATTCTCTCTCTCTATTCTATCGAATAATTTGAACATGTTAAACACCTCGCTCAGACCGCCCCTCAATCTTCGATACTCGAGGGAAGACGAGCCCAATCTATGCAGCCTGTCCTCATAATTCAACCTTTTTAGCCCCGGTAACATTCTGGTGAATCTGCTCTGCAACCCCTCCAAGGCCAATCTATCCTTCCTGAGGTGCAGTGTCCAAAACTGAACGCAGTTACTCCAGACGCAGTCCAACCAGAGCTTTATATAACTGGAACATAACTTCCACTTCTTGATATTCCAGCCCCCTGAGATAAAGGCTAACGCTCCGTTAGCCTTTTAAATTATTTTTGGACCCGTCCGTTAGCTTTTACTGATTTATGTAAATGAACCTTTAATTCTCTCTGCTTCTCCACAGTTCCGAGCTTCTTACCATTTGGTAAATACCCTGACCATAGGTCCAAAGTGGATTACCCCACATTGAACTCCATCTGCCATAGTTTCTCCCACTCACTTAATCTATCAATGTCCCTTTGCAACTTTTCACTCGCATCCACACTACTTACTGTACCACCCAACTTAGTGTCATCAGCAAACTTGGATATACGACTCTCTGTTCCTTCATCTAAGTCATTGATAAATATGGTGACAAGCTGAGACCCCAGTTACAGATCCCTGGGGGACACCACTAGTCGCATCCTGCCAATTGGAGTATGTACCCATTATCCCTACTCTCTGTCTCCCATCTCCGAGCCAATTCTCTACCCATGTCAATACATTGCCTCAAGATCCATGTGTTTTCATTTTTGCCAACAGTCTCTTGTGTGGAACCTTATCAAATGCCTGCCGGAATTCCATATAAATAATATCATAGGAACATAGGAACAGGAGTAGGCCATTCAGCTCCTCGTTCCTGCTCCGCCGTTTGAGAAGATCATGGCTGATCTGTGATCTAACTCCATATACCCGCCTTTGGCCCATATCCCTTAATACCTTTCATTGCCAAAAAGCTATCTATCTCAGATCTAAATTTAGCAACTGAGCTAGTATCAATTGCCGTTTGTAGAAGAGAGTTCCAAACTTCTACGACCCTTTGTGTGTAGAAATGTTTTCTAATCTCGCTCCTGAAAGGTCCGGCTCTAATTTTTAGACAAAATGGTGGCAAGTTCGCGGGACATCTTGGACAAAATGGCGGCAAGTCCTTCACGGCTGCTGCACAGGGAAAGCAGGAGGCCATTCAGCCCCTCAAGCCCGTTTCATCGTTACTGAAGGCCGATCATCCCCTCAAGCCTGTTACATAGAATCAAGAAGAGGCCATTCAGCCCATCGAGCCTGTTATACAGGAACTGAAGGCCATTCAGCCCTTCGAGCCTGTTATACAAGAACTAGACACCAATCAACCGTTCAACCCTGTCAGGTAGCAAAAGGAGGAGGCCATTCAGCCCCTGGAGCACCTTGCACCAGATCTGGTGGCCAATCAGCCCCTCAATCCTGTTACATAGGAACAGGAGGAGGCCACTCTGCCCCTCGAGCGTGTTAACGGGAACTGAAGGCCATCCAGCCCCTCGAGCCCATTACAACGGAACTGGAGGCCAGACAGACCCTCAAGCCTATGACATAGGAACAGGAGGAGGCTATTCAGCCCTTCGAGCCTGTTATACAGGAACTAGACGCCAACCAACCATTCAGGCCTGTCAGATATCAACAGGAGGAGGCCATTCAGCCCCGAGCCCATTACACCAGACCTGGAGGCCAATCAGCCCCTCAAGCCTGTTGCATAGGAACAGCAGCAGGCCATTCAGCCCCTCGAGCATGTTATACGGGAACTGAAGGCCATTCAGCACCTCGAGCCTATTACACTGGAATAGGACTCGGCCATTAAGCCCCTCGAGCTTGTTGCAATGGAACAGAAGGAGGCCATTCAGTCCTTCTAGACTGTTATACAGGATCTGGACGCCTTTCAGCCCCTCACGCATGTTACATAGGAACAAGATGAGTCCATTCAGCCCCTCGAGCATGTTACATAGGAACAAGAGGAGTCCATTCAGCCACACGAGCCTGTTACACAGGAACAGGAGTGGACAATTCAGCTCCTCAACCTGTTCTGCCATTCAATTAGATCATGGCTGATCTGTATCTTAACTCCAACTACCCGCCTTGGTTCCTTGATCCTTAATAACCTTGCGGAACAAAAGTCTATCAATCTCCGTTTTGAAATTTCGGATTGACCCCCAGCCTCAACAGACTTTTGTGGGAGAGAATTCCAGATTTCCACTACCCTTTTGTGAAGAAGAACTTCCTACCATCACCCCTGGGCGGCCGAGCTCTAATTTTAAGGTTATGCCCCTTTGTTCTAGACTCCACCAACAGAGGAAGTAGTTTCTCTCTATCTACCCTATCAACTCCTTTCATCATCTTAAACACCTCAATTCAATCACACCTTAATCTTCTATATTCAGGGGAATACTAGCCTTAATAATTCAACCTGTCCTCATAATTTAACGCTTTTAGACCCATTATCATTCTGTTGCATCTGTGCTGCAGCCCTTCCAAGGCCAATATATCCTTCCTGAGGGTCAGTGCCCAGAACTGAATGCAGCCCTCCAGATGGGGTCTAACCAGAGCTCTGCACAGCTGGAACATAACTTCCACCCCTTTATATTCCAGCCCTCTTGAAATAAAGGCCGACATTCTATTAGCCTTGTTAATTATTTTTGCAAATGTCCACTAGCTTTTAATCATCTCTGCACTTGGACACCTAAATTTCTCTGCTCCCCCACAGTTTCGAGCTCCTCACTATTTAGAAAACACTCTGATCTGTCTTTCTTAGATCCGAAGTGGATGACCTCACATTTCCCGACATTGAACTCCATTTGCCACAGTTTTACCCACTCACATAATCTCTCAATGTCCTGGGAATGCTTGGTGCTTTTGTTTGGTTGGAGAATGCTTTAAATCAGTTCATTATTTTAAAAAGATCACAATTGATTTTTATTTTGTACAGTTTGAACAAGACCATTATTACCCGATCAGTAAAATATCCGTGTTTTTCAGATAATGGAGACAGTTCAGATATATTTGCCTTTTTGTCTACTTTAATGAAGTGAAATTTTGCTGATTTAAAATCAGCAGTATTTCTTAGCTTGAAAAAGCAGCTCCTCTGTTAGGTGAGGCTTCACTCTCAATGTCTCAGTGTTTCCGCTTGTCCTGATATCAATGTAACATTTGAAGGGCTCCAGGTAATGAACAGTGAAACCCCTTCAGATTATCTCAGCCCACTCGTTCTATCCAGTGCCTAATAGTGCCTGCTCTTCAGAGCGTGACAGATTCACACTACACTGGACCTTGTTTTAGACTTTAACTGCCAAACAAATTGATGAAACAGTAAGAGAATAAACAGAATAGTAGCAGTAAGACAACAGTTTTACTGTAAAGCTCAACCAGATCATTATTGGAAAATAAAAAATAATAAATAATTCAAAATACTATACGAAACTGTGCCCGAACTTTCGAACATCCTGGTTCTTTGTTGTCTTTTTCGCACAAACTATGGAAGCTGTCGATTTGATTAACATTCTCAGAGATTCCAAACAGACTCACCAGTTTGAAAAAGACAGGCTGATAAATGACTTCAAAACAGTGACTGGGAGCCAGTCATTTTAAGCAATGGTCTGTTTAATTCAAAAGAAGCTGCCAATCAAAACTGTACGAGGAGAAATGACCCCGGAGGTTTGTATCTGAATCAAATGTTTGACTTTGTGAGTTCAGGCTGCCGTTGAGAGGTGCAGCCTGCCTTTCAGAGGTGCAAACCACTCACGCAATATCGGGGGCCCCCCTGCTGGTGAGAAGCCGCTGAACAGCGCAGCCAGGCCTGACTGCTCGCAGGAATCCGATAAATCACCAGGCAGCACCAATCTCACGGACTGTCTGCATCTCAACGACCGGGTGCAGGTTAATCACGTGGAGGTTTATCGACCATCGCGCCCGGATTCGGGGGTTATCGAATTTAACCCCGTGCATATCTTTATATATATTTTACATAGAATACAGCACGGCACAGAAACAGGCCATTCGGCCCAACTGGGTAAATAAGTAACCCAACGAGTCCCCACTGTGTGACTAAGTGATTCCACACTGCACCCAGTGATAGTGTCCCATTGATCCACAGTGTCCCAGTGATCCACACTGCACCCAGTGATAGTGTCCCATTGATCCACAGTGTCCCAGTGATCCACACTGCACCCAGTGATAGTGTCCCATTGATCCACAGTGCACCCAGTGATCCCAAAGTGAACACAGAGTGACCCGGTGATCCAGCTGCACACCCACTGATAATGCCACAATGCTCCCTAAGTGATCCCAGTGATCCCACAGTGCAGTCAGTGATCCCACAGTGCACCCAGAGGTCCCAGTATCCCAGTTCACTGCATTTGTGTAAAAGTTTGAGACTGTCTTTATATACAACAACTTGCGTGTATGAAATAACATGTCTATATATATATATATATATATAATATTTCTACATGTCTATATATATATATATATATATATGTACATATATAATATTTCTATATTACTTAGAATGGGTAAAGTAGTTTCTCCTGTGACCCCATGAAGTTGAAACAAAATGGTGGCCATTAAGGCGGCCATCTTAAACAACATGGCCGCCAGTATCCCAGTGATGCCACAGGAAGCCAATGATCCCACAATGTCCCACTGATCCCACAATGTCCCAGTGATCCCACAATGTCCCAGTGATCCCACAATGTCCCACTGATCCCACAATGTCCCACTGATCCCACAATGTCCCACTGATCCCACAATGTCCCACTGATCCCACAATGTCCCAGTGATCCCACAATGTCCCAGTGATCCCACAATGTCCCACTGATCCCACAATGTCCCACTGATCCCACAATGTCCCACTGATCCCACAATGTCCCACTGATCCCACAATGTCCCACTGATCCCACAGTGTCCCACTGATCCCACAATGTCCCAGTGATCCCACAATGTCCCACTGATCCCACAATGTCCCACTGATCCCACAATGTCCCACTGATCCCACAGTGGCCCACTGATCCCACAGTGTCCCACTGATCCCACAATGTCCCACTGATCCCACAATGTCCCACTGATCCCACAATGTCCCACTGATCCCACAATGTCCCAGTGATCCCACAATGTCCCACTGATCCCACAATGTCCCACTGATCCCACAGTGTCCCACTGATCCCACAATGTCCCACTGATCCCACAATGTCCCACTGATCCCACAATGTCACACTGATCCCACAATGTCCCACTGATCCCACAGTGTCGCATTCATCCCACAATGTCCCACTGATCCCACAATGTCCCAGTGAACCTGCAGTATCCCAGTGATCCCATAGCAACCCGTGATCCCACAGTGCTCCCAGTGATCCCACAGTGACCCAGACACAATTCACGTGAGCCTGTGGTGAAGGTCTCGATCAGTCCCCTGTGGAGAGAAAGCTTCTTGTCCAAGGAATCCAATTCCTCCCAAAAATTCTCTTTCCACAACTTCATGTTACAGCATTTCCACAAAAAAATCTTTTAATTGATTTTTAAAAATGGATTAAAAACAAAGCAAGCGAATAAAAAAGCACAGCAAGAGCTCAGAGCTCCCTCACACTCACTCACACACACACATTCACACTCAGTCACTCACTCATTCCATTACACAGGCAGGCCATCTCTCAGCAAACACCACTGACAAAAAAAAATCCCAAGTTACAAAGCAGAGAATCTGAAGAAAAGAGTGAAAAGCTTGGACAGAGAGAAACAGAAAGACACTCGGGCAGACTGAAGAGCACATGTTGCTTCTCTCTCTCTCTAATACAAGTTTGCAGGGTTTTCTCTCCTGCTTTGCCACTCAATCCCTCACCCACCCCCTCCCCTAAAAGGTGCTGGTCTGTCTGCCTGTCCTTGGTTAATGTTCGCTGCAAGATTCAAATTGCCCCTGTGCTCATTTTCACTTCTGTTCCTGGAGCAGGGGACAAAAAGCCTGGGCATTTTTTGCTACTTCGCCCTTTATGTTGCAGTTTGCAAAGATGAACGAACTTTACCTTTGCTCTTTTCTCTTGTTTTAATTTGCAGTGGACAAAATTCCAGCAGTTTGTGATCAACTTACAGTTTGTGGCTTTTTCCAATCAGCCAAAGATTTCAAATAAATTCATGACATATAAAAGAGCCAAAGCAATTTTTAAAAAACCCAATATACAGCAAGATCCCTCACTCAGTTACAGGGACAATCTCTCAGCAACATTCATTTACACAGAAACAAAGCCCAATTTATAAAGGAGAAGAATCGAAAGAGTAAAAGATTGAGAAACAGCTTTATCCACAACAACAACTTATATATATATATATATATATATGTATATATATATATATATATATATCAGAACATATGAAATAGAAGCAGGAGTAGGCCAATCGGCCCCTCGAGCCTGCTCCACCATTCAATAAGATCATGACTGATCTGATCCTAACCTCAAATCTAAATTCATGTCCAATTTCCTGCCCGCTCCCCATAACCCCTAATTCCCTTTACTTCTAGGAAACTGTCTATTTCTGTTTAAAATTTATTTAATGATGTAGCTTCCACAGCTTCCTGGGGCAGCAAATTCCACAGACCTACTACCCTCTGAGTGAAGAAGTTTCTCCTCATCTCAGTTTTGAAAGAGCAGCCCCTTATTCTAAGATTATGCCCCCTAGTTCTAGTTTCACCCATCCTTGGGAACATCCTTACCGCATCCACCCGATCAAGCCCCTTCACAATCTTATATGTTTCAAGAAGATCGCCTCTCATTCTTCTGAACTCCAATGAGTAGAGTCCCAATCGACTCAACCTCTCCTCATATGTCCACCCCCTACAACAGCAAATTGTATATATATATATATATATATATATATGTGTGTGTGTATTATCAAAACTACTATTACAAGCATCCATGAGGGCTGTGGGGGAAAAGCAGAGCGGGAAATGGGAATAATTGGATCGCGCTTTCAAGGAGCTGGCACAGGCAGGGTGGGCTGAATGGACTCCTCTTGCACCGTGCCTGCTATCAAAATGTGAATCGATGAACAACAACTTCAACGCCATGAACCTGAAACAAAATGGCACCCGAAAGGCGGCCATCTTACTGAGGGGCAAGGTGAAGCTTGTTGTGATGAGAGACACAGAGAGGGTTCATTTGCTGGTCCTGTAAAATCACTGTTGCACTCTCGTTAAAGATACAAACTGAGTGAGACTAACACTAGCTGGTGTTTAACATAAAGACAGCGGTGCAGTGAGGGAATTAAACATCAAAATGTGAACTTCTGCCAAAAAAATGGATTAACATTTGGTTATTTGGACTGAATGGTGACAGAAAAGGAGAGACCAGACATTCGGAGGAAAGGTCCAATCAACCATTTTTTGTAGAGAATGTAATTCTAGCTTCTATTCAACAAATCAGAGTAAAATTGGACTCAATCTGAATGTAGTTCTGATCTGGGATTTAATTAATTTCTCCATTATTCATATTTTTCTTTAATCTGAAACAATAACAGTATTTTAACAGTAACAGAACAGGAGAGTGCTGCGGGAGCCTGTCCAGTTTATTAACACTGCAGAAGGGGTAAAAAAACATATTATTTATTGCAGAATTCAGCAGCTCACTGGGAAAGTTACACATGGTACAGATGGAGGAGCAAAAAGATGGAAAGTGATTTTACACTTTAATTTGGATCAATGCCTTTTTATCTCCACAAGGTTTAGTTTTACATTTAACTTAATGAGCTCTTTATCCTAAACAAACTTCAGGCACAAACCATGGCTTTACAGAGAAAACAAGTATTATTCATTCAATAGAAAAAAATGACATTAGAATTTAAACTTCATCTTGGTTTTATGCCCGATTTAGAATTGCATTAGCAAAAATTAAACAACACATTCTCAATTCTCAAAATGCATAACCGTTTGGAAATCAAATGTTTATCTTAGACTAAGCCTATAACGAAAGTTTTAGACTTGCCGAGAAGATTCCAGGTATTTTGATGGATACCGTTGTAGAATAGTTTGACTTTCTCTGGTGGACAGGTCATCTGCTTCACAGGCAATCTGTAAACCTGCATCGAGGCATCAAGCTGGGAGGTAGCGAGTAGTCAGGAAGATTCCAGGTGAGGTGGCGCTGTCAGGAAGCGAAAGGTGAGCTTGGAGCAGTTATGGTGGATCTGCGTCTCTCCCCACTCAACTTCTGCCCAGATTTTTAAGACCGTTTTTACAGAGAATCACACCTCTGGGACAGTGGCTTCTCAACAATAGGTTCCTACAAATACAACGTAACCAAGTTAATTCGGCAGGAGTTCAAACGATCTCTCGCCCCCCTGGAATCGTTCTTCTTGCTATGGTGATCTATCCTCGGCTGTGTGATCTTTTTACAATGTGTCATTAACAATCTTTCAACAGCGCTTCCACCTTTTAATCGTCCCTTTCCTTCAGACATGCTGAAGCCGATTCAATCTCAGGTTTTCGTTCATCAGATGAATGTTTACTGCACAGAACAGCTGGGAGACTCCTGCAGTAAGTAATGGTCAGGGTCAGGTTCACAAGACTGAGTGACTTTAATGTGCAGCCTCCAGGCATCAACTTTAGAAATGTCAAAATTAAATCCACACGAGTGTTACCCCAGAACAAACATGAACTGTCTGGCCTGCTTCATCTGCTGCTGTTCTGCTGGTCAGCACTCTCACACACTCCAGGCTGATTACACAGTTTGTGTTTGTCCGTCTTTCAATATGTCTGTTCTCTGTTTATGTCGTTTGTCTCTATTTATTTTCTGTGTGTTATTCTATCTTGTTATTTCCACTTCTATTCCATCAATTTGTAATTCGTTGTCAGTCTCTCTCTCTCGTTCCATCCATGTCTGCTTGCTCTCTCTCATTATATACATATATACATATATGCTTTCTTTCACTTTCTTTCTCTCTTTATTTTTTCTCTCCTGTCAAACAAACTCACTTTATTTATCTCCAGCTCTGTGTACCTCTGTCTCTACCCCTCTTTGTTTCCATCTCTCTCTCTTTGTCACAGACCCTCTCGCCTTTATGTGAACCTGTTTTAATTTTCTGCGCTATTTAATCATTATATTTCTTTTGCCCTGTGTTCTCTGTCTCTGTCCACTCCTCTCTCCGCCTCTCTCTCCTTCTGTCTTTCTCTGTCTCCCTCCTTGCCTTTCTGTCTTTCTTACTCTCTCTGTCCCAATATCTCCCTGTCTTTCTCTCTGATCTCTCTCACGCTCTCCCTGTGTCACTCTTTGCCTCTCTCTCTCTCTTTCTCGCTCTCACTTTCTGTCTCTCCCTCGCTCTTTATATCACTATCTCGCTCTCTCACACTCTTTATCGCAGTAAGTTCCTCTCTGTCTCTATGTCAGTCACTCTCCCCTCTCTCTCTCCCTCTCTGTATTTCGGCCTCTCTCAATCTCTCTCCCTCTTTCTCAAACTCTATGAATTTCTCTCTCTCGCTCCTTCTCTCCCTCCCCCTCTCCCCCTCTCTCTCCCTCTCTCCCCCTGCACCCATTCTGATCTGGCCCAAAGCAGCGACTTTGACTCCCAGCTTTGCACATTTTGCTGGATCACCATTTAGTTGAAGTCCAGCTCGGCTCTTTAGGACTGCCATTTCGAGCAAAATGCATGTGTCGTCTGCAGAATAAATCCTGCCTCAATTGGTCAGATTTTCAATAAAATATAACATCAGAACCATATTTCAGATCATTTAATGGCTCTGTGCTGCTAATATAAAATGTACTTTCCGTCCCCTGGGAAGTGTAGGCGATGGAGTATGAAATGGGATTCAGTTCTAGTGCTTGAAACCCTTCAGCTTTTTCTATGATTTCACTAATTTAACAATTAGATTTATTGGGTATTTCACCGCGTTCTTCAGCTCCTCTCTGAATTTAGTCTGGGTCAGGACATAAATACACGTGTTTGTGCAGGAACTGAGAAGCTGCAGCATTCCTGCTGTCTGTTGTGTGATATAACCAGGGTCAGCGGTGGAGTAATAAGACCAAATGTCTGCAATTCGCAGATAAATGAAAAATACAACCCGTATCAGCCACAACAGTATAAAACTGCCCGATATACTGAAGAGTAAAATGATGGATTTCTTTCGGTTCTCCATCTCTGGATCACTCTGATTCTCTCCATTGCTGCGGCCCCGGAGTCCCCTGCGGACTCGACTGGACATTAAAATACGCCTGACCGTCAGAACATTGAGCAGCAAAATCAGACAGAACGGGACACAAGGGGTTAAAATGAGGTGAAACATGTCAAATGCGGCCCATGCGGGGGAAGTACTGAACCTCGGTTTAGTCACACAAAACCAGGGAACATTATCAATTATATAGTCAGGTTCATATGTAAAGTACCAGGGGACACTCTCCAAACAGCCCAGCACACTCACTGTTCCCAGAACCACAGCCGCCGTTCTCTCGGTGCAATATCTAGTTTTCAGCTTCTCACAACAAATGGCCACAAATCGATCAAAGGTGAAAGCGACTGTGAACCAGACAGAAACACCCGTGGCTGCTTCACTCAAGGAGGAAATAAAACTACACACGGGAGTAATGAACAGGAATGAACCTGGGAAATAAATCGCACCAATCCAATTCAATATTACACCAATGATAACGACCAGGAGATCGGCCACTGCCATTCCCACCAGGTAGCGACTGATACATTTGGAGAGACCGCACTTTCCTCGGGACAGGATCACAATCGCCACCAAGTTAACTGTAAGAGAAAAGGAAGCTGAGAAATTACTGCTCAAAGCTGGCGCCAAAGCAGCAGATTGAGAGGATCTGAGGTGAAATTTCCAGCTTTGTTGCTGCATCGAAGGGTGGAAAGTGATTGATTGACCTGGGCAGCGCTTTCGGGCAGAGAGATATTTTTAAACACAATGATCAATAATGAATTGGGAGATGGATACAGAAAGTGAATAAAGTGAGCGCTGGATCCACTGGAAGGGCTGAGTGAGGGCACAGTGCCGGTGGGGAAGGGAGAAGGGGTTTTACACACCGGGAATCCAGCGGATTAAAGCCGGATTTGGGCTCCAGACTGACGGGAAAGAGAGGGAAGGGTCAGGAAGGTGAGGGGACAAAGAGAGGTACATTTAGTTTGTTGCTCTGGTTTAAGAGAGCTGACAGGGGCTGGCACTAAACGGGAAAGGCGGCTGAGGACCGTCCCAGTGAGACAGATTGGGAGGTAGACAAGGAAAAGGACATGTCAGAGCTGGAGGGGAGTCAGGAGCAGATAATTTGGGAACTTGCACGAACTGAAGTAAGGGAAGAAGAGACAGAGGATTCAAAGCAGTGAGAGGAGAGGCTGTGAATTACAGGGCGAGAAAGCAGCAGAGTGTGAGAGGAAATCTAATCTCTAGGTCCCAAGAACACAATCCAACTAATGCATTCAACAGTTAATTTCTGTGGTTATTGGTGTCAGGTAACCTTTGTTGGGTATTAATTATATCAAACTTGTTTTTTATTGAATTCAGCCGAGCTTTGAAAACACAGAATCCTCATAATTCATCACGATAAATAAATTGCTAATTCTACTCTTCAAGTAAATTGTAATTATATTTAGTCATTCCGATCAAGACATTTCTGATTATATTTTTTTCAGCAAATTTTAATTATGTTTAGTGTTAAGTTGGAAAACAAAGAACATTCACAAAAACAGACTGAGGACCTGACAGGGATATAAACATGAGGAGCGAGTCCCACAATAAAAACTCACCCAATATGACCACATCATAATAACAGCTTCAAATCACATTTTCTATATTTAATTGTACTGGAAGTTTCAGCAGTTCATTCTGATGAATTATTCATACCACAGCCTCTCGCTTTCCCTCTCAGTCGCCCTCTCTATCACGCACTCTACTCTCTTTCTCAAGTCCATTTTCATATCCGATTAAATCCTATCATCCTTTGCCTGCATTCTGTTCACCAGCCCCGTGTTCCACCGATCCTATTCTCAGTCTCATTTTGTTAAATAGTGAAGCCTCTGTGGAATAGTTTAATGTTTCTACAGATCACCCAATTCTCCACCTGTTCACCGACACTGTTCACTTCATCTACAAATCATGGAATAAACAGAATCGAATCCCTCTCCCAGGCAGATCTCACAATAATTGAGATTCCTTCTCCTGTAATTATAAAGTAAAGTGATAGATGGCGGGATTGTTCAATTAACAAAACGCCAAAATCACACGGATAATCGACAGATACATAGAAGGGCTCCTGATTCCAACAGATACGGTGCAAATTGAGATAACATAACAACCACACTTTTCATTTAACAGTGAAGTCCAGTGACAGTCAGTGAATTCATCCACAGTGAAGCAGAGAAGGAGATGTGAAAGAGTCAGCAGTAAATTCAGATCAGTAACCAAACATCTGAAGCGGCGTCAGATACACACATAATGAAATAATATTTCGTAACAGTGATCACCAATAAATACATTGAAATCTCAGTTGAATTGAAGCATGTTATTGGGGAGGGAGGACACTGCACTGCCTCCTTGTAAGACTGAGACCGTGAGCTGTCTCATTATCAATCACTGAAAACACATTGATGAAAACATATTCCAGGACAGGTTAGTTCCACAAGAAACTGTTAACAGCTCCTGATGGTCTGATACCAACTCTTAGCCCAAACACCTGATTCCAATACATTCAGTACAGAGAATAATCCAGTAACAATGTCAGCTTTGTAAATATAAAGCTATTACAGATATAATGTAACTCCTACAAGATCGAACATTTGGAAGCTAAGGACATACCATTATTCAACACAACATTCAGTACAGAGAATAATCCAGTAACAATGCCAGGGTTGGATATAAAAGGGTCATTATGGATATAATACAGCTCTGACAAGACCGAAAGAGCAGAGACTTAACATATTCCATCATTCAACCGATAGAACAGGTGACTGTGTTGAACATGGTAGGAGAAAAAAATCATGTACCAAGTACAGCAGCGGAGTCAACTCTGATTTACGTCATTAACAGCTGAGATAACGGCTTACCTGGAACTCCAACCGCTGCAAGAACAGGAAAATAAATATCTTGTACCAGAAATATTACTGGATATCCCATTTCTGTGAGAAGCACTGACTTCTGTTGGCCTGGAAACCACAGCTTCGGCAGACACTCTGAGCTGATCCATTCCAACAAGCCCTGATTTATACAGGGGATAAGTCTCCACTGACACGGTTATACTCCTGATCATTGCTATTAGTTACAGTCAGTTTAACAAACACATTACATCAGCAGCTTTGACTCCGATGTAAATAATGTGGTGAATAAAACACAAAAATCTCTAAGTCCACGATATTACTTAATCAGACCTCTCTCAGGAATAAAGTTTAAACCTGTTCTCATACAGGACTGATCCAACAATAATAATCGGATTCATTTACAGCTTTTATATAACTATATTGACCATGTTCACTCCTGGTGTTTCATTTATAATTTAGACAGATGTCTGCGCAGTGTGAACTGAATCCAGGGACACAAGCAGACCCGTTTCACTCTGTTCCTGCAGTTTCCCAGTTAAAATATGAATTTTGAGTCTCTGATACGAGGACAGTTAAAGGGCAGGTTGAGAATTGCAGCCGAGAAATGACTGTGGGTGATATTATGGGACGGACACTGAACGTGTCCCATTGACATTCCTCTCTCCGCTATTTTACTGCAGATATTTACCCGTTTATTCTACATTGGTTAACGGCTCCAGTAAAATTGGTCCCGTGTAACACCGAGCTGAGCTCATGACCCTTTTTGACCTCCATCACAAAGGCCCCGTAATTCCCTCACCCGCCTCCATTCCTTCCTCAGCCCATTGCCATTGAAACCCTCATTAATATCTCTGTCCCCTCCAGACTCCATTCCTCCAATGCACTCCTGACCGGCCACCCAACCTCCACCTTCCATAAACGTGAGCTCGTCCAAAAGTCTTGTCCGTGTCCAACCAGCACCAGGTCCTACTCGGCCTCACTGACCCTCACTGGCTCCCAGTTACATATTCATTAAATTTAAAATTCTCATCCTTGGGTTTAAATCGCTCCCCATTTCCATACCTACAGACAAAGCACCCGTCAGCATCTCATTCATCGGAAACTGGCCTCTTTTGCTGGGACTCCCCTCACTTGGTTCCACTCACCTATCTGATCAGAGCCAGAAGAAGCTTCTCTTCCCACCCTATCACCGTTATCTCTGATGTTTCTAAAGGTTCAATCCTTGGCTCCCTCCTCTTCCTCATCTATAAGCTGCCCTTTGGTGAAATAGTCCACAGACACGGACCAGCTTTCAGATGGACGCTGACAAAACCACCGCCTCCCTTGACCCTTCCAATATCTTTGTGTTGTCAGACCCACATTCTGTTTTAGATGAGCCATCAGTTCCTCCAGTTAAAAATTGAGAAGTCATGATCTTTGGCCCCACAATCTCCACATCCTTGCCAGGGATTCCATCCTCACCCCTGGTTTTTTGATTGGTGAGTCACTCACCAATCACTCAAGCCCTTACTGACTTGCTTTGGATTCCAATCTCCTCAGCCTTTAGTTTATTTTTATTCTTTCTCACACTTGAATCCATCAGTGTCTCACCCCTCCCTATCTCTATAAACTACCAGTTCCGACAGCCCCTCCCAAACATTCTGCTCCTCCCCCTCTGGCCGCTTGTGCATCTGCAGTCCATTTGTCCTACTTCTGACAGGCGTGCCTTCAGCCATATCCACGCTCCTGATTGCCCTCCCTGAGCCCCTCCATCTCCATTCCTCCTTTCACGTGTCAGACGTGGCTCAGTGGTAGCATTCACACCTGTGAGATAGAAGTCTGTGCATTGAAGTCTAATTCCAGAGACTTGAACATATAATCCCGGCTGACACTGCAGTGCAGTCCTGAGGGAGCACTCGACTATCGGAGGGTCACTACTGAGGGAGCACATTACTCTCTGAGTGTCAGTACTGAGGGACTGGCGCACTGCTGGATGGTCAGTGCTAAAAGAGCGCAGTACTGTCGGACGGGCAGTACTCTGGGAGCGCTGTACTGTTGAAGGTTCCGACGGTAGGATACTTTAAGCCGAGGGCCCATCTGCCCTCTCAGGTCGATGTAAAAGATCCCACAGCAATATTCGAAAAAGAGCAGGGGAGTTCCTTCCAGTGTCCTGGCCAATATTTACCCTTCAACCAATGTTTACAAAACCGACTTTCTGGCCATTTATCTCATTGCAGTGTGTGGGAGCTTGATGTGCGCAAATTGGCTGCCACGTTTCCTACATTAACACAGCGACTACTCTTAACAATGTACTTCATTGACTGTTTCGGGACGTCCCGAGGCCAAGAACGGCGCTATATAAAAGCAAGTTCTTTCCTTCTTTCAGACCTTCCAAGAAACCCATCTCTTGCTCCAAGCTTTTGCCGTCCTTCCTACTATTTCCTTCCTTGGTCAGGGGTCGACGAAATTCTACTCTTTAAAACCAATCATATCCCCTCCGATTCTCCATTTACTTCTCCTTTTACATCCTCCCTAAACCCACTCTTTGACCAAGGTTTTCGCCAGTCCTCCTGATAACTTCTTATTCCTTTTACTTCTCCGTGAATCCGCTTGGGAATGTTTATTCCATTAAAGGCAGTCTGGGAATGCAAGTTGTTGTTAACTTTCATTGGAATGTGTTCATTAGTTGTCCACTGTATGAGCAAAAGTAGTTTCTGGGATCATATTCTTGTACCAGAAAGAGATTTATATCAGAGACAGACTTGCTCACATAAATAAACATTGGAAACTGCTCGTGGACACCGTTTTGTTCGAACAACATAACTTGGTTTATGTTCAGGCATCGCATTGAAATCGGTTTGTACAACCGTGAGGGATCCTTTAGGGGATCCTTGATCTAATAGGAGACAAGCAACACTGACTAGGATGAAGATTTATTAGTTATTTGTCTTTTTACTCTTTGATTATAACCCGTTTTACTGCTCCCTGGGACTGATGATTATGATGAAGATTTATTAGTTATTCTATTCGGTTAAACCACATAGTTCCAGAGCAGTTTCGGTGTCCCATTATAGAAACAACATTAAAGCCATAGGGAGAGCACAATGTGGATTCACTCGAATGTGGCCAGGGAAGGGAAACTTTTTTGGAAAGACTTGAAAAAAAAGGATTATTTCCATGGGAATAGAAAAGACGAGACTTAAATCTTAAACAAAAACAGGCCATTCGGCCCAACTGTTCCATTCCTGTGTGTATGCTCCACACGAGCCTCCTCCTAACTTCAGAATATCCTTCTGTTCCTCTCTCCCTCGTGTACTTACCCAGCTTCCCCTTAAATACATCTCTACTATTCGCCTCAACTACTCCAGGTAGGAGCAAGTTTCAAAATTCCATCCACTCTCATGGTTAAAAAAGTTTCTCCTGAATTCCTTATTGGGTTTATTCGTGACTATTTTATCTTAATGACTGCAAGTTTTGGACGCCCCACAAGTGGAAACATCTTCCCGACCTCTAACATATCAAACCACTTCCTAATTGTAAAGACCTCTATTAGGGCACTCCTCAGCCTTCTCTTCTCTCGAATAAAAATACCCAGCCTGTTCAGTCTTTCCTGATATTGAAAACCTCTCAGTTCTGGTATCATTCTAGTGATTCATTTTTTGCACCTTCTCCAGTGACCGTGTATCGTTTTTATAATATGGAGAACAGAACTGTTCACAGACCTGAAATGTTAACACTGTTTCTCTCTCCACAGATGCTGCCTGACCTGTTGTGTGTGTCCAGCATTATCTGATTAATTACATTTCATATGGACTGGTCTAACCAAGCTCCTGTACAAGTTCAACATAATATCTCTGCTTTTCAATTCTATTCCTCGAGAAATGTTTGCATTTTTATGGCCTTCGCACCTCAGCAGGATAGCCAGCTTGCCCCACAGTCAGATGGCCGCCATGCCCCACATTATGATGGCCGCCTTGCCCCTCAGTAAGCCTTGCCGCACAGTAAGATCGCCAGCTTGCCCCACAGTAAGATGGCCGCCTTGCCCCACAGTAAGATGGCCGCCTTGCCCCACAGTATGATGGCCGCCTTGCCCCTCAGTAATCCTTGCCCCACAGTAAGATAGCCAGCTTGCCCCACAGTAAGATGGCCGCCTTGCCCCTCAGTAAGCCTTGCCCCACAGTAAGATAGCCAGCTTGCCCCACAGTAAGATGGCCGCCTTGCCCCTCGGTAAGCCTTGCCCCTCAGGAAGATAGCCAGCTTGCCCCACAGTAAGATGGCCGCCTTGCCCCTCAGTAAGCCTTGCCCCTCAGTAAAATCGCCAGCTCGTCCCACAGT
Source organism: Heptranchias perlo (assembly GCF_035084215.1). Lineage (NCBI taxonomy): Eukaryota > Metazoa > Chordata > Chondrichthyes > Hexanchiformes > Hexanchidae > Heptranchias > Heptranchias perlo. The sequence continues at coordinate 1,902,848 of NW_027139655.1, read as the reverse complement.
ATGATGGCCGCCTTGCCCCTCAGTAAGATGGCCGCCTTGCCCCTCAGTAAGCCTTGCCCCTCAGCAAAATAGCCAGCTCGTCCCACAGTATGATGGCCGCCTTGCCCCTCAGTAAGCCTTGCTGGCAGTCATGATGTTTTCAGTTCAGGGCGGGAGTGAATGTTTCCCTTTTACCCACTGTGTGCTGTTCATGTCCAGGAGCTGACACTGTTCCATACATGGGCCGTAAAGTCCAGAGAAGGAGAGACACACTGAGAGAGGTATGTTGTTTAAATGTAAAGGCACTGATTTTTTTACAGGTATATGTCTCAATTTTGTGTTTATTCAGGGCCACCATTTTGTGTCAACACAGCACTGGGACATTTATTACAGAGTACCACTCCTCACTGGGAAAGAAACAAACTGTACAGAGGACAGGAATATAAAGTGAAACATAGATACAGGTCTGAATGGAGATCAGAAATTGCACAGATAAGAACATAAGAACATAAGAACATAAGAAATTGGAGCAGGAGTAGGCCAATCGGCCCCTCGAGCCTGCTCCGCCATTCAATAAGATCATGGCTGATCTGATCCCAACCACAAATCTAAAGAACACAAGAAGTCGGAGCAGGACCCGGCCACATAGCCCCTGGGCCCTCTCCGCCACCCACAGGGCATTGACCGATCCGAACTCAGCTTCATGTCCAATTTCCTGCCCGCTCCCCATAACCCCTAATTCCCTTTACTTCTAGGAAACTGTCTATTTCTGTTTTAAATTTATCTAATGATGTAGCTTCCACAGCTTCCTGGGGCAGCAAATTCCACAGACCTACCACCCTCTGAGTGAAGAAGTTTCTCCTCATCTCAGTTTTGAAAGAGCAGCCCCTTATTCTAAGATTATGCCCCCTAGTTCTAGTTTCACCCATCTTTGGGAACATCCTTACTGCATCCACCCGATCAAGACCCTTCACAATCTTATATGTTTCAATAAGATCGCCTCTCATTCTTCTGAACTCCAATGAGTAGAGTCCCAATCTACTCAACCTCTCCTCATATGTCCGCCCCCTCATCCCCGGGATTAACCGAGTGAACCTTCTTTGTACTGCCTCGAGAGCAAGTATGTCTTTTCTTAAGTATGGAGACCAAAACTGAAGTGGAAAAAACACAGGTGCAGATCTCGTTGTTATGTTTAATAACTTTATTTATTCGTTCATGGGATGTGGGTGTCGGTGGCAAGGCGAGCATTCATTGCCCATCCCTAATTGCCCTTTTGAAGTTGGTGCTGACCTGGCTTCTTGAACCGCTGCAGTCCGTGTGGTGACAGTTCTCCCACAGTGCTGTTAGGAAGGGAGTTCCAGGATTTTGACCCAGCGACGATGAAGGAACGGCGATATATTTCCAAGTCGGGATGGTGTGTGACTTGGAGGGGAACGTCCAGGTGGTGTTGTTCCCAAGTGCCTGCTGCTCTTGTCCTTCTAGGTGGTAGAGGTCGTGGGTTTGGGAGGTGCTGTCGAAGAAGCCTTGGCGAGTTGCTGCAGTGCATCCTGTGGATGGTACACACTGCAGCCTCTGTGCGCCGATGGTGAAGGGAGTGAATGTTTAGGGTGGTGGATGGGGTGCCAATCAAGAGGGCTGCTTTATCTTGGATGGTGTCGAGCTTCTTGTGTGTTTTGCAGCTGCACTCATCCAAGCAAGTGGAGAGTATTCCATCACACTCCTGACTTGTGCCTTGTAGATGGTGGAAAGGCTTTGGGGAGTCAGGAGGTGAGTCACTCGCCGCAGAATACCCAGCCTCTGACCTGCTCTCGTAGACACAGTATTTATGTGGCTGGTCCAGTTAAGTTTCTGGTCAATGGTGACCCCCAGGATGTTGATGGTCGGGGATTCGGCGATGGTAATGCCGTTGAATGTCAAGGGGAGGTGGTTAGACTCTCTCTTGTTGGAGATGGTCATTGCCTGGCACTTGTCTAGCGCGAATGTTACTTTCCACTTATGAGCCCAAGCCTGGATGTTGTCCAGGTCTTGCTGCATGCGGGCTTGGACTGCTTCATTATTTGAGGGGTTGCGAATGGAACTGAACACTGTGCAGTCATCAGCTAACATCCCCATTTCTGACCTTATGATGGAGGGAAGGTCATTGATGAAGCAGCTGAAGATGGTTGGGCCGAGGACACTGCCCTGAGGAACTCCTGCAGCAATGCCCTGGGGCTGAGATTATTGGCCTCCAACAACAACTACCATCTTCCTTTGTGCTAGTTATGACTCCAGCCACTGGAGAGTTTTCCCCCTGACTCCCATTGACTTCAATTTTACGAGGGCTCCTTGGTGCCACACTCGGTCAAATGCTGCCTTGATGTCAAGGGCAGTCACTCTCACCTCACCTCTGGAATTCAGCTCTTTTGTCCATGTTTGGACCAAGGCTGTCATGAGGTCTGGAGCCGAGTGGTCCTGGCGGAACCCAAACTGAGCATCGGTGAGCAGGTTATTGGTGAGTAAGTGCCGCTTGATAGCACTGTCGACGACACCTTCCATTACTTTGCTGATGATTGAGAGTGGACTGATAGGGCGGTAATTGGCCGGATTGGATTTGTCCTGCTTTTTGTGCATGATATACTCTATCTTTAAATCTCATTCTACGAGTGCATTCTGAACAGGTATCTAATTTGTTTCTCAGGTTTACTATCTTTCAATATTTCTCACTCTGGTACTCCACCTGAGTTTTGGACTTGTATGCAATTTGTATCATATGATACACATTTCGAATGGATATTGCATGTATTAAAGTCATGTGTGTGAGAGTTCTGGCCCAGTATTCAATTTGAATCTCGGGGTACATTATTGGGATTCATTCTGTACCTTTGAATCGGGTACCATGTGTGATTTCTATCTGGTATTTAATTCGTAGCTAATGTTGCTCTATTGTGAGATTGACACAGTGCCTTTCACTCTGAGAGTGTGGTTTTGGACTGGGATTTTTGTATCTACCTGTCAGCGGGACTGAGTTAGGGGGAATGGAACAGTGTCTGCCTCACCTACTCTGCTTCACTGTTGGATTGAAAATGTGTCTCTGGAAATTGTGATCAGTGTGGGACTGACTACTTCTGCTGTCTGAGACTGTGGAACTGATGACCTGTCTGTGTCTCTGTGCTCTGTGAGTGATATTATACTTACTGTGTGTGAGAAGGAGCTGGCTGCACTGTTCCTTCTGCCTCGGGTGGAGGAAGCATCACATTTATTCTGGATCGTTCAAGGGTTTGCCTGGAGAAAGAAAATTATCTCTTGTTACTCAGGAAGATGTGAGGTAGAAAATACAGATGTGATCAGTTTAATATCACTGTTAATGATCATTTTGAATATCCACAAATGAAATCCAGTGATACAAACAGTGTCAGTGTCTGACTCCTCTGCAGTACTGCAGCACTCAGCTTCTGCATACCAGGTGTGTTGGGCTGTTTTACAACAATTTAATGACATCCAGACACGGCCCAACCCCTGCACGGATGCATGAATGTGACAACCCGATGGGAAACAGGTCAGGTTTCTAATCCCCTCTCCCATGGGACTAACCGTTCAACCGAAACCAAACAGCCGCTGTTTAAAATGTGTCCTTCACACTTCTCACCTGATGCCTGCAATAGATGCTCTTTGTATAACTCCCCACATCCTTACTGTCCGGCTCTGTTTCCACTCTTCACTGTCCAATCACAATAAACAGGGTGAGGCTGGAACTAAACCAAGACCATTCACTCCTGGTTTGGGGAGAGAAAGCAGCAATGATTTTAATAGCAGGTCCTTCCCATTCTCTCTCCCTTCCCCTGGACACACGCTGAACACACACAGCCCGAGAATGACCTCTCCCTTCCCCCCTCTCACTCCATGTTCCGGGACCAGTTCCTGATCCACTTCGACTCTTACAAACAGCCCCCCGGACTCCCCCTGAACTTCCCCCGGACTCAATGCCGATCTCTGAGCCCATCTGCCGACACGGTCCCGAAGCGATCATCTGCTGTAACGAGGCTGCTCTTTGCTCCCTTCCCCCGGGGGCCGTGATCTCTCCATTCCCGGCTGTTTTAAACCATCTTCTTCCGCTCACTGAGGGAATGGCGCCCACAATTCACAATCCAGAAATCGATGGAAACTATCCCCAATTGGAATTTTTCCGAGCAATGGAAGTGCGTCTGGGGGAGAGGTCAGAGGGAATGGGGTCCACAGGCTGTGCAGGAACAGGCACCAGAATGGGAAACAGATGGGATTCCACCAGTGCCTAACGCTGGAATCCAGACTGACTTTACAATCTCCAACTATTAAACTAGATGTTTCCATCCCTGCTGTTTCTCTCGGGGTCTTTTGATGGGAAATGCCTTTCAGAGATAAAGTGAGCGGCTGTGAAATCAGCCAATGGATTCTCTTCATTAATGGCCCCTATAATGTGTGACTGAGAGAGGATTTCTCAAACCAATCCTGGAGAAACATGGGAGGAAAGTGGGAGTCGGTGTATTTGCTGGGACCGTGTAGGGTTAATATCAGGCAGCAACAGTCGCAGATTAATTTAACCGGAGTGAAACTGTAGGTCACTGAGAGTAATATCGAACAGCCCTGAGCTGTGAAACTGCAGATAGTACAACAGGCATTAGAGGGTTAAATGTGACCCATTGTTTCTGTCCCTCTCTGTACTGTCCCCGAGTGTGGGATTAATAGTGTTTCTGACCCTTGTACAATATCAGTGAGAGATGAGATTGCATCTTCTGTCTCTCCAACGCGATCTTTCTGGATAAAACGGCACTTTACCGGTCAGTCTGGAACTAATACTGTTAACGTCTGTCTGTCACTGTGTCTCACCGCTCTCTCTGTCTCTCTCACAGTGTCTGCCTCCCCCTCTCTCTCTCTGGTGCTGTATATGAAGGTGGATACTGCTATTGAGCGTGATTTGGACACAGATCGGGAGTGTAAGACTGATACTGTCTCTCTCTCTCTATTGCTGGACATGAAAGTGGGATACTGTCTGATATAAAATAGAGAGAATGAGATGTCCGGGCCGGGCCTCACTGTAACTGGGGATGTGCTCGGCTCCAGTCCCAGTTCATGGTCATGATCTTTTCACAGATTCAGGGCGAGAGTCTCTGTGAGACGGTAACACTGGCGGAGAAACTCCGCGTCATAACTCAAACCCCAACACATGAGATTCTCCAAATAAGCTGCAATAAGGTGTTTGTGAAACGCTGAACCCGTCTGGGAGGGGATGTGTGGGGAGATAGAACAGGGAAACAGACTGAAATGGAGGAGCCGAGTTGACTTGTTATTGAATGGACTGTATTTAGGCAGGAATATTAACGATTTCTCATTGTAACGGGGCTTATTTGAAAGCTTCGGATTTTGGGAATCCTTCAATATGAAGCCCGGGTCTGTCAGGGTCTGTGCGGAGCGCTGAGGTTCGGTTCAATTATCGATAAACGGTTTGAAACTGTCGGATGGAGAGAACTGGAGGTGGAGCTGGAAGATCAGAGGCCGCTCTCCGCTCTGTCACTCTGACTGTCTCCTCCCCTCCCGATTTCTCTGTTTAATCCCCCAGATGGAAACAAAGCGGGTCGGTGGACTCTAAACACGGTTTACTCGTTAACAGGACGAAAGGCGAGTCATGTTCCTGATCTCCTGGGCACCAGGCAATTCACTGTTATTTGTTTCTGTACAGAGTTACATTTCAGTGATTCCCCAGTGAGTTTGATGCGTTATGTAAATAATCCAACAAATAGAACAGAAACGGAGCGAAGCGCTGAATTCCACAGATGTAGAAAGGTTATTCGAGCAGTTCTGGTGATTCTTTACGAGCCCAGCATGGCAAGTAGTTTAAATAAATACAAGAAATCTGGTGATGTGTGGGCTGCGGTCTATAAGGCACCGTTTAAAGTACCGAACTGTGGTCACTGCCCCGACTCCAGTCCCATTAATACCTCATCTCGTCCACAACCAGACAAAAGCAGCTCAAAGCCACACTGGTAGCATGATATCAGCGTCTCCCTTCAGACAGTAACCAGTTCTTTCACAGATACAGAGGGTGGCTCTGAAAAGAGCCTTTACATCGAGTTACATTGAAACTACAGCACAGAAACAGGCCATTCGGCCCAACTAGTCTATGCCAGCGTTTATGCTGCTCATGAGCCTCCTCCTTCCTTACTTCATCTAACCCTATCGGCATATCCTTCTATTCCTTTCTCCCTCATGTGCTGATCTATCTTCCCCTTAAATGCCTCTTTGTTATTTGCCTCAGCTGCTCCTCGTCGTTGCAAGTTCCACATTCTAACCACTGTCTGGGTGAAGCAATTTTACCTGAATTCCCTATTTGATTTATTAGCGACTATTTTATATTTATTACCTGAAGTTTTGGACTCCCCAAAAGTGGAAACATTTTCGCTCCATCTATCCTAACAAACCCTATCATTATCTTAAAAACCTCGGTCAGATCAACCCTCAGCCTTCTCTTTTCTCGTGAAACGATACCCAGGCTGTTCAGTCTTTCCTGATAAGAATATCCTCTCATTTCTGGTATCATCTTTGTGAATCTTGTTTGCACCTTCTCCAATGCCCCTATGTCTATAATATGGAGACGAGACCTGTTCGCAATATTCCAAGTCTGGTCTAAACAAGGTTCTATACAAGTTTAACATATCTTCTTTGCTTTTCAACCATATCCCTCTGGAAATGAATCCTAGTGTTTGATTTGTCTTTTTATGACCTGATTAACCTGGGTCGCTACTTTTAGTAATTTGTGTATCTGTACCACTGGATCCCTTTGCTCCTCTATCCCGTTCAGACTCTTATTATCCAAGCAGTGTGTGACCTCCTGATTCTTCATTCTGCAAGTTTATTAATGTCCTCTTGCATTTTGATGCATTCTTCCTTTCTATTAACTAAATCCCCAATTTGGTGTCGTCCACAAATTTTGGAATTGTACTTCCGATTCCCGAATCCAAATCGTTAATGTAAATTCTGAAGAACAGTGGTCCCAGCAACTGGAACTCCACTTCCCATCTTTTGCCAATCTGAGTAGCTAACCTTAACTTCTATTCGACAACCTGACCCTGACTCCACGTGCTCTGAACTTAACCATGAGTCTACAATGTGGTACATTACAGAAGGCCTTCGGAAAATCCAAATATATCACATCTACTGCATTAAACTTGTCTACACGTTCTGTTCCTTCTTCAAATATTTCAATAAGGTTGGTCCTGTCCTTTGGGTTATCAGATTAAGCCTTGGCCAGTTTACTTGCTCTTGGAGCTCACAATGCTGGTTTTCTTCGGCAGCAGCACGGCCTGGATATCAGACAACACCCTGAGCGATGGTCACCTGTCCCAGCAGCTTGTTGAGCTCTTCGTCGTTTCGGATGGCCAGCTGCAGGTGTCTGGGGATGATGCGGGTCTTCATGTTGTCCCGGGCCGCTTTGCCGGGCAGCTCGAGGATTTCAGCCGTCAGATACTCGATGCACAGCAGCCAGATAGACCGGGGCTCCGGCACCCACACGTTCAGCATAGTTCCCCTTTCGCAGGAGCCTGTGAACACGGATAACAGGGAACTGCAGTCCGCCCCGGGATGAGCGAGACTTGGCCTTGGACAGAACTTTACCGCTGGTTTTTCCTCTTCCAGACATTTCCACAATCTCACAAACACTTTCACAAAGAGGAGTACAGTGGGGGCACTTGTGATGGGTCTCTCTCAGAGTGTTTACACAGCCCGCTCACCCTCACTGATATTCTATCTTTGAACTGCTGTAATATTGACCTTTAGTAATATTGCTGCTCCTCCTCCTTTCCCTATTTCCCTGTCCTTTCTAAAGATCTTATAGACTTGAATATTAAGCTGCCATTCCTGCCCAGTTGGTAGTCAGGTCTCTGTAATGATTTAATGGAATTATTTAACTTTACTCAAAGGCCGATGTGAGCTGTGGTAAAATGTATTTCCAGCTGGTCAAGTATTGCAGGTATCGACTGTCCCTTCAGTCCGATATCAGGTGAAGAATTACTGGCTGGTGTGGAATTTCCATTGATTGGGGGTTGGTGAAATCTACTGGGCGGAAACAGGAACTGCAACAGAGCGAGAAAGGATCCGTCAGAAACCAGTGAAAATGAAGAACAAAATCCATCAGCCTGCAGTGTCTGGTCAGGGTCTGATGTTTGGGAACTATTTTATTATCGATTATTTTCAGCGGTGGTGGTATAGTGGTGAGCATAGCTGCCTTCCAAGCAGTTGACCCGGGTTCGATTCCCGGCCATCGCAGTTAAGTGTTTTTATTATTTTATTTCCATCAGAAACTGTTAAGTTTACAATCGAATTTGATGCAGTTCAGTTGGATATTGTTTCCAAGACAGAATCGAGTGTAATTGCAGTAAAATGTTATCAACCTTCATTTCTTTTCCCTATCGAAGGAAAAGAGGAAAAACATGCTGGAAATACTGATTTACCAAGGGTCGAATGAGAGTGAGGAAGGGAAATGATATGTTAGCCTTTTTTGGAAGGGTGTTGGAATATAAGAGTGAGGAGGTCTTGCTGCAATTGTAGTATGAGGAAATATTGTGCAAAATTGGACAATATTGGTTGGAGTTTAGAAGAATGAGAGTTGATCGCATTGAAATGTATAAAATTCTTAGACGGCTTGACAGGGTAGATGCTGAGAGTCTGATTCCCCTGGCTGGAGAGTCAAGAAGAAGATCTCATAGTCTCAAGATAAGGGGTCGGCCATTTCGGACCGACATGAGGAAACATTTCTTCACTCAAAGGATTGTGAATCTTTGGAATTCTCTACACCCCAGAGGGCTGTGGATGCTCAGTCGTTGAGTTACATTCGAAGCTGAGATCGGTAGATTGTTGGACTCGAGGGGAATCAAGGGATATGGGGATCGGGCGGGAAAGTGGAGTTGAGATCGAAGATCAGCCATGATCATATTGAATGGCGGAGCAGGATCGATGGGCCATATGGCCTATTCTGCTGCTATTTCTTATGTTCTTATGTAGAGAGCTTTATTTCCAGGTGTGCTGGCGACAATAATTTAGGTAGCACAGTAAACATTGTAGATGGGAGCAGAAATTTGCAAAGGGACATTGATAGATTAATGAGTGGGTGAAACTGTGGCAGATGGAGTTCAACGTGGGGAAGTGTGAGGTCATCCCTTTGGACCAAAAAACGATAGATCAGTGTATTTTCTAAATGGCAAGAAGCTAGGAACTGTGGGGGAGGAGAGAGATTTAGGTGTCCAAGTACAGAAATCACTAAAAGTGATCACTAAATCACAAAAAAATGTTAAAATGGAGATTAAATTTTTATCTTTGTCTCAAGGGAATTGGAATAAAAAGCAGTGGAAGTTATGTCATAGTTATACAGAGCTCTGGTTAGGCATCATTTAGAGTTCAGTGCTCAGTTCTGGGCACCGCACTCTCCATAATGGCTTGGAATTAGAAGGGGTTTTTCATTAAAGGAAACTCACTGAACTGCAGGGTTTTTGAAGATTTACGCTCAGAAATGGGAGCGGAGCTCATTTACTGCTTCACACTGTTACAACACATTGAGGAGAACAGCATCAATGAAGATAAAGGGAATGAAATGAAATGTGTCACACAGTTACATCTCGCTGCTCTGTCTGACCGTTTTAGTCGATACTTCCCTGCAGAGGGATTTGAAAATTTGAAGGAAAAGCGTTTGGTGAAAGATCCTTTTGCTTTCGAAAATCCTGAATCAATAATGAGGCTAAACTTGATGCCTGAGCAAGAAAACGATCTGGTGCGACTCACCTGTGAGCACACTGAAAACACGCCACAAGTCATTCAGATTGTCATCTTTTTGGATCAGTGCTTTCAAAGAATATCCTCTGTTATGATTACTGTTCTTTTGCTGCCGTTCAGAACAACCTACATGTGCGAACTGGGATTTTGGACTTTGACAAGGTTAAAAACAAGTGAAAGAAACTCAACAGCGCACCTGAGATGCGTGAAGCACTTTCATCCTGTGATACAGATTGGAACGAGATCATGACCAACTGACAAACCCACCCCTCACATTAAGTAAGTGAAACTCAACCTGATCTTCTTTTACTGTATTTATACTGTATTTAAAATGTTTTTCAAGCAACGTCGATGTGTAATTTTAGTTATGACTTGAAGTGAAGTGAAGAGCGAGCATGGACTGACCTTTATTGGGATTTGATGAAAACTCCAGTCTGAAGTTATTATTGTTTCGGGTCCCTGGGGGAAGTGTTTTTCTTCCACTGGGTCACGAGAAAAATAATTTGAGAAACTCTGTTCTACATTGTACGGTCAGTGTCTGTTCATCAAACCCGCTCTGAATGCCTCAGTCTGTATTTCCAGAAACGGTTCTGTGGGCGGCGCGGGCAATAGAACACTGACCCACAACCTGCGACTAATGGCGGCCGGAGGGCCCACAATCCCCCGCGACCCAGAAACCCCTCTATCTCTCCAAGGCGCTGATTTCTCCAACCACCGGCACTTGCTGCGCCTTCGCATTGCGCCCCTTCGAATGGAGATAGACCGTATTCTACAACGCGCGGCATTCTGGGTAATCTCATCCGCCATTGTAATCCCCTCTTGCTGATAATTCTCTGATGGGGTTTCGAAGGGCGAGGTTTGTCTAATCAAAAGCAAAATAATGCGGATGCTGGAAATGTGAAATATAAAGAGAAAATGCTGGAAAGCAAGTGTGGCAGCGTCTGTGGAGAATGAAACAGAGTTAACGCTTCAGGTTAGAGTTAAGATTTCGTCAGAACTGGAAGAAGTTAAAGATTTAACAGTTTTTAAGCAAGTGGAGAGCCAGGGAAAGGTGGGGGGAGGGAAAGAACAAAAGGGAAGGTCTGTGATAGGGTGGAGGGCAGGAGTGATAAAGCGACAAAGGGGACGATGGTACAGGGGAAGGAGGGTGGTAATGGGTCAAGTAAAGAAACAAAAGATGGGTCCAGAGGAGCTTTAAATGGTTCCAGTCAGTTAGATGTGTAGAAGAGATTGCGAGCCGAAAGAAGCGCATTTGATGCGGAGAGAGAGGGACACGCTGTGCAACCTGGCGCAAACACTCACCCACAGCCCGAACAAAATTTGTTTCCCACTTGGCGCAAAACAACAATCCATGTTATTTGATTTTAAATAGTTTTGTTTCTAAATTGTATCATGTTTCTCTAATTGTATTTCCCAACTCAGATTCAAGGCCTCCAAACCAACCCAAATGTTGGAGATGGTGCGATGGGTTCGGATCTCAGCAGAGGGAGGAGGGTGAGTGTGTGGGACGGGGATTTATAATCTGGGGGAATGAGCAGGAAGAATGTTCCATAGAAACTAAATTTGCCTGTTCTGAATTTCTATCCTGCATTCACAATGAGGACTTTTGTTATCTACTTTTACAGGGTATTACAAGGGGAGGATTTGCAGACAGGAAACTCAAACATCAAGATCTGACAGTCACTCAATTCACCAGCACCTGAAGATCATCGGCCTTTGAATATAGAAGGAAAAATGTTCATCGGTTCTGTCTGTGGGAAATGATTTCAAAGAACCGAGACACACACACCCGAATGAGAGTGTTCCAGTGCACTGACTGTGGGAAGAGCTTTAACCATTTCCACAACCTGAAAAAACATCGCACCATTCACTGCGGGGAGAAACCGTACACGTGTTCTGTGTATCTACGAGGCTTCAACTGATCATCCGACCTGGAGAGACGCAAGGACACCCGCACATCGAGAAACCGTGGAAATGTAGGGACTGTGGGAAGGGATTCAGTTACCCATCCCAGCTGGAAACTCATCGACGCAGACACACTGGAGAGAGGCCGTTCACCTGCTCCGTGTGTGGGAAGGGATTCACTCAGTCATCACACCTGCTGAGACACCAGCGAGTTCACACTGGGGAGAGGCCGTTCACCTGCTCCGTGTGTGGGAAGGGATTCACGTAGTCATCCCACCTGCTGAGACGCCAGCGAGTTCACACTGGGGAGAGGCCATTCACCTGCTCCATGTGTGGGAAGGGATTTACTGAGTCATCACACCTGCTGAGACACCAGCGAGTTCACACTGGGGAGAGGCCGTTCACCTGCTCCGTGTGTGGGAAGGGATTCACTCAGTCATCACACCTGCTGAGACACCAGCGAGTTCACACTGGGGAGAGGCCGTTCACCTGCTCCGTGTGTGGGAAGGGATTCACGTAGTCATCCCACCTGCTGAGACGCCAGCGAGTTCACACTGGGGAGAGGCCGTTCACCTGCTCCGTGTGTGGGAAGGGATTCACGTAGTCATCCCACCTGCTGAGACATCAGCGAGTTTACACTGGAGAGAGGCCGTTCACCTGCTCCATGTGTGGGAAGGGATTCACTCAGTCATCACACCTGCTGAGTCAGCAGCGAGTTCACATGTTACTGCAGGGTTTGGATTCTGCTGTTATTGCTGTTGTTAATCACATCCAGGACTGAACCATGTTCATTCTGACAGTTGGGGTTTGTTTCTGATGTTAATAACCCCAATAACTGGGCTGGAGTTTCGGATTCTGTACAAGTGTCAAATAAATCAGGTTTCTTTTAAACATGGTGTTTCTGATCCTTGATATCTCGATGATAAGAGAAGCTGATCGAGGAAATATTATAAAGTGAGTGGAATCCATCTTAGAACTGAGTACCTCCACCTTTTTTAAAAGATGGATCGACAAGATGTCCAAGTCTGACAGGACAGAAAATTCTATTATATCACAGGGTCCACTTCAATCAGCCTGGGCAGATTTCCACTACCCTTGTGTGAAAAAGAGCTTCCTGGTTTCACTCCAAGACACCCGAGCTGTAAATTTAAGGTTGTGTGCTCTTGTTCTGGATTCCCCCACCGGAGAAAATAGTTTCTATTTCCACCCTATCGAACCCCTTTATCATTTTAAATCCCTGGATCAGATTATCCCTCAAACTTCTAAACTCAAGGGAATGCAAACCAAATTTATGCAACCGGTCCTCATAATATCAACCTTCAAGCCCAAGTATCATTCTGATGAATCTGCATTGTCTCCCCTCCAAGGCCAATATATCCTTAGTGAGGATCAGTACTCCAGAGGGGCTCTGACCAAGGCTCTGCAGATCTGATCCATCACTTCTTCTCCTCTCTATTCCAGCCCTCGAGATAAAGACCGATATTCCATTAGTCTGTGATTAATTTTTGTATCTGTGCACTAGCTTCTAGTGATTTCTGTCCATGGACACCAAGCTCCCACTACACTGTCCCATCAAACAGTCCCAGGACAGGTACAGCACGGGTTAGACACAGAGTAAAGCTCCCTCTAAACTGCCCCATCAAACACTCCCAGGGCAGGTACAGAGCATGTTAGATACAGAGTAAAGCTCCCTCTACACTGTCCCATCAAACACTCCCAGGGCAGGTACAGCACGGGTCAGATACAGAGTAAAGCTCCCTCTACACTGTTCATCAAACTCTCCCAGGGCAGGTACAGCACGGTTTAGATACAAAGTAAAGCTCCCTCTACACTGTCCCATCAAACACTCCCAGGGCAGGTACAGCACGGGTGAGATACAGAGTAAAGCTCCCTCTATACTGTCCCATCAAACACTCCCAGGGCAGGTGCAGCACGGGTCAGATACGGAGTAAAGCTCCCTCTACACTGTCCCATCAAACACTCCCAGGGCAGGTACAGCACGGGTTAGATACAGAGTAAAGCTCCCTCTACACTGTCCCATCAAACACTCCCAGGGCAGGTGCAGCACGGGTTAGATACAGAGTAAAGCTCCAACACCATCACCTCCAAGTTCCATCTTCAAGCCTCGCACGAACCCGACTCGGAGATATATCGGCCGTTCCTTCATTGCCGCTGGGTCAAAATCCTGGACCTCACAGCACAGTGGGAGAACTTTCACCACACAGGACTGCAGCGGTTCAAAAAGAAGGCCCCATCACCACCACCTTGACGAGGTGATGGACAATAAATGCCGGCCTTGTCGGCGACGCCCATATCCCCAGAATGAATTTTAGAAAATTCGACCTGGAGAAAATAATAGAATGGTGCCTTGCTAGGGTTGGATGAAGTTGGGCAGGAACGAAGTCTGCTCGTGTCGAGCATCAAGACTGGCATGGACATGTTGGGCTGAATGGCCTGTTTCTGTGCTGCAAATTCTAGGTAATCCCACATAAAAACGTGACCAAAAATGGTGACAAGGCAATTTACAGTTGTCAACTGTGACAGAAAAGTGTGACCAAAAATTGGAACAAAAGCAGGACAAGGTTGAATCAGAAGATTTTTGAAAATAATATATATATATATTCTTTCCCAACAGTTGAACAGGTTGGGGATTGATTCTCTCATGATCACTGACCTATCTCAGTCACTCTCACACCATCACTGATAGGGACTCGAACCATTTCCATGGTCATCCAATATGAACTTATACTGGGAGATTCCCGTTCTGTTTGGACCCAGAAAGCAGACGGTTTGAAAGCTGTGGGACTCCCCAACTTATGCCAGTAGCCCATCTCTGTAAAAATAGAAGTAACCGTTCTGCTCCCACACATCTCCCTGGCATGTTATGGTCAGCACTTGTCCTTTCCAATACCTGACCAACTGGACATTAAGGATCAACTTTGGTTTTGCGAGAGGATCTGCGGCAAATAAAAATAACAAATGAGGGAACAGAGAGGGTTCAGATACGTAAATCTTTGAAGGTGTCAGGACAAGTTGGTGAAGCTGTTAAAAAGGCATATGGGATCCTGGGCTTTATAAATAGAGGCATAGAGTACAACAGCTAGGAAGTGATTTTTAGTGAAAGGGGAGGAGGAACTTCAAACATTTACAATCACCAGGGAAAGGGTTCAGAAAAAAATATCAGAACTAAAAGCTGACAAGTCTACAGGACCTGACGGACTTCATCCTCGGGCCCTAAAAGAAGTGGTTGCAGAGATAGTCAATGCATTGGTGTTAATTTTCCAAAATTCCTTAGATTCTGGTAGGGTCCCATCAGATTGGAAAATAGCGAATGTAATTCCTCTATTCAATAAAGGAGGGACACAGAAACCAGGAAACTACAGGCCAGTTAGCTTAACATCTGTCATAGGGAAAATGCTAGAATCCATTATTAAGGAGGTTATGGCAGGTCACTTATAAAATCTCAGTGAAATCAGGGAGAGTCAACAAGGCGTTGTGAAAGGGAAATCGTGTTTGACTAATTTATTAGAGTTCTTTGAGGAAATAACAAGCAATGTGGATAAAGGGGATCCTGTGGATGTGGTGTACTTGGATTTCCAGAAGGCTTTTGAAAAGGTGCCACATGAAAGACTACTACAAAAAATAAGAGCTCATGGCGCAGGGGGTAACATATTAGCATGGATAAAGGTTTGGTTTGCGAACAGGAAACAGAGAGTAGGTATAAATTGGTCATTTTCAGGTTGGCAAGGTGTAACTAGTGGAGTACCACAGGGATCACTGCTTGGGCCTCAACTATTTACAATCTAAATCAATGACTTGGATGAAGGGACCGAATGTATGGTTGCTAAATTTGCTGATGACGCAAAGGTCGGGAGGAAAGTAAGTTGTGAAGAGGAGACTGCAAAGGGATATAGATAGGTTAAGTGACGGGGCAAAAATTTGGCATTTGGCAGATGGAGTATAATATGGGAAAATGTGAACTTGTCCAATTTGGCAGGAGGAATAGAAAAGCAGTACATTTCTTGAATGAAGAAAGATTACAGAATTCTGGGGTACAGAGGGATTTGGGTGTCCGAGTACAGTAATCAAAAAGGTTAGACTGCAGGCACATAATTGATTAGGAAAGCAAGTTTAATGCTGTCATTTATTGCAAGGGGAATGGAATATAAAAGTAGAGATGTTTTGCTACAGTTGTACAGGGCATTGGTGAGACCACATCTAGAATACTGTGTGCAGTTTTGGTCTCTTTATTTAACAAAGGACATAATTGCTTTGGAGGTAGTTCAGAGAAGGTTCATTCGACTGATTCCTGGGATGAGGGGGTTATCTTATGAGGAAAGGTTGGACAAGTTGGGCCTGTATACAATGGAGTTTAGAAGAATGAGGGGTGATCTTATTGAAACATTTAAGATCCCGATGGGACTTGAAGGGGTAGTTGTTGAGATTATGCTTCCCCTTGTGGGGGAGACTAGAACTAGGGGCAACAGTTTAAAAATAAAGGGTCTCCTGTTTAAGACGGAGATGAGGATAATTTCTTTTCTCTCAGAGGGTCGTGAGTCTGTGGAACTTCCTTCCCCAGAGAGTGGTGGAGGCCGGGTCAGTGGATATTTTTAAGGCTGAGTTATATAGATTCCTGATGAACAAGGGAGTCAAAGCTTTTAGTAGGTAGACGGGAAAGTAGGGTTGAGGTCACAATCAGATCAGCCATGATCTTATCAAATGGCACAGCAGGCTCGAGGGGCCGAATGGCGTACTCCTGCTCTTAATTCCTATGTTCTTATGGTTAAACTTTTATACATCACTGGTTCGTCCTCAGCTTGAATAGTGTGCCCAAACTTTAGGAAGAATATCAAGGCTTTGGAGAAGGTGCAGAGGAGATTTGCCAGAATGATACCTGGGATGAGGGACTTCAGTTATGGGGAGAGACTTGTGAAGCTGGGATTATTCTCCGTCGAGAAGCAAATGTTATGCGGAGATTTAATAGAGGAGTTCAAAAATTTTGAGGGGTATTGACATTGTAAATATGGAGAAACATTTCACCTCTCAGGAGGTTTGGTAACCAAATGACACAGCTTTAAGATAATTGACAAAGAAACCAGCGGGGAAATGAGGAGAATTTATTTTTACACATGGAGATGTTATGATCTGGAATGCATTGCTTGAAAGAGGTGGTGGAATCAGATTCAACAGTAACTTTCCGTAGGGAACTGGATATCGAGTTAAAGGTGAATAATTTGCAGGGCTATGGGGAGAGAGGGGTGGGAGTGGTGGAGTGGGACTAATTGGATAGCTCTTTCAAAGAGCCAGCACAAGTACGATGGGTCGAACGGCCTCCTTCTGTGCTGTAAGGTTTGATGATTCAAATTGGATGGATCTTTCAAGAATAGCCCTGTAAACGATTTTCCTCCAAGTATTTATCCAATGAACTTTGAAAGTTATTATTGAATCAGCTTCCACCGTCCTTTCAGGCAGTGAATTCCAGATCATCACAACTCGCTGCTTAAAAAATATTTGTAAACAATTTTACAACACCAAGTTATAGTCCAGCAATTTTATTTTCAATTCACAAGCTTTCGGAGGCTGACGAAGGAGGAAGCCTCCGAAAGCTTGTGAATTTAAAATAAAATTGCTGGACTATAACTTGGTGTTGTAAAATTGTTTACAATTGTCAACCCCAGTCCATCACCGTCATCTCCACATCATAAAAAATATTTCCTCATGTCGCCTTTGGTTCTTCTGCCAATTACCTTAAATCTGTGTCCTCTGGTTACCGACCCGTCTGCCACTGGAAAGAGATCCTTCTTCTTTACTCTATCATAACATTAATGATTTTGAACACCTCGATCAAATCTCCCCATAACCTTCTCTGCTCCAAGGAGAACAACCCCAGCTTGTCCAGTATCTCCACATAACTGAAGTCCCTCATCCCTGGTACCATTCTAGTAAATCTATTCTGCAGCCTCTCAAAGGCCTTGGCAACCTTCCAAAAGTGCAATGCCCAAAATTGAACACAATACTCCAGCTAAAGAATAATCAGTGTTTTCTAAACGATAGCATAAAGTCCTTGCTTTTGAACTCTACGTCTCTTTCAAACGAGACCAGGATTCCTGATGCTTTTTAACAGGTGCCAGCTTCAAAGATCTTTGAACCTGCACCCCAAGGTCTCCCTGCTCCTGCAATCACTTTAAATTTGTACAATTGGGGAAATAATCATAGAATCAGTTCAGAACAGGGATCAGGGCCTTTACCCAGTAAACTATTATTGAATCAGCACAGGCCGCGGATCAGGGCCTTGATCCTGTGAACCATCAGTGAATCAGCACAGACCGGGAATCAGGGCCTGTACCCAATAAACTATCAGAGAATCAGCTCAGACTGGGGATCAGGGCCTTTACCCAGGAAACAATCAGAGAATCAGCACAGACCAGGGATCAGGGCCTTTACCGAGTAAACTATCAGTGAATCAGCACAGAGCAGGCATCAGGGCCTTCACCCAGTAAACTATCAGAGAATCAGCACAGACCAGGGATCAAGGCCTTTATCCAGGAAACTTTCAGAGAATCAGCACAGACCAGGGATCACGGCCTTCACCCAGTAAACTATCAGAGAATCAGCACAGACCGGGGGTCTGGGCCTTTGCCCAGTAAACTATCAGAGAATCAGCACAGACCAGGGATCAGGGCCTTCACCCATTAAACTATCAGAGAATCAGCACTGACCAGGGATCAGGGCCCATCCCCAGTAAACTATCAGACAATCAGCACAGACCAGGGATCAGGGCCTTGACCCAGTAAACTATCAGTGAATCAGCAAAGACCAGGGATCAGGGCCTTTACCCAGTAAACTATCAGTGAATCAGCACAGAGCAGGCATCAGGGCCTTCACCCAGTAAACTATCAGAGAATCAGCACAGACCAGGGATCAGGGCCTTTACCCAGTAAACTTTCAGAGAATCAGCACAGACCAGGGATCACGGCCTTCACCCAGTAAACTATCAGAGAAACAGCACAGACCGGGGGTCTGGGCCTTTGCCCAGTAAACTATCAGTGAATCAGCACAGAGCAGGCATCAGGGCCTTCACCCAGTAAACTATCAGAGAATCAGCACAGACCAGGGATCAGGGCCTTTACACAGTAAACAATCAGAGAATCAGCACAGACCGGGGATCAGGGCCTTTACCCAGTAAACTGTCAGTTAATCAGCACAGACCAGGGATCAGGGCCTTTACCCAGTAAACTATCAGTGAATCAGCACAGACCAGGGATCAGGGCCTTTAACCAGTAAACTATCAGAGAATCAGCACTGACCAGGGATCAGGGCCTTTACCCAGTGAACTATCCGTGAATCAGCACAGACCAGGGATCAGGGCCTTTACCCAGTAAACTATCAGTGAATCAGCACCGACAAGGGAGCAGGGCCTTAACCCAGTGAAATATCAGGGAATCAGCACAGACCGGGGATCAGGGCCTTTACCCAATAAACTATCAGAGAATCAGCACAGACCAGGGATCAGGGCCTTTACCGAGTAAACTATCAGTGAATCAGCACAGACCAGGGATCAGGGCCTTTAACCAGTAAACTATCAGAGAATCAGCACTGACCAGGGATCAGGGCCTTTACCCAGTGAACTATCCGTGAATCAGCACAGACCATGGATCAGGGCCTTTAACCAGTAAACTATCAGAGAATCAGCACTGACCAGGGATCAGGGCCTTTACCCACGGAACTATCCGTGAATCAGCACAGACCGGGGATCAGGGCCTTTACCCAATAAACTATCAGAGAATCAGCACAGACCAGGGATCAGGGCCTTTACTCAGTAAACTATCAGAGAATCAGCACAAATCAGGGATCAGGGCCTTAACCCAGGAAACTATCAGAGAATCAGCACTGACCAGGGATCAGGGCCCTTACTCAGTAAACTATCAGCGAATCAGCAAAGACCAGGGATCAGGGCCTTTACACAGTAAACTATCAGAATCAGCACAGATCAGTGATCAGGGCCTTTACCCAGTAAACTATCAGAGAATCAGCACTGACCAGGGATCAGGGCATTTACCCAGTGAACTATCCGTGAATCAGCACAGACTGGGGATCAGGGCCTTTACCCATTAAACTATCAGAGAATCAGCACAGACCACGGATCAGGGCCTTTACTCAGTAAACTATCAGAGAATCAGCACAAACCAGGGATCAGGGCCTGAACCCAGGAAACTATCAGAGAATCAGCACTGACCAGGGATCAGGGCCCTTACTCAGTAAACTATCAGCGAATCAGCAAAGACCAGGGATCAGGGCCTTTACCCAGTAAACTATCAGAATCAGCACAGATCAGTGATCAGGGCCTTTACCCAGTAAACTATCAGAGAATCAGCACAGTCCAGGGATCAGGGCCTTTACCCAGTAAACTATCAGAGAATCAGCACTGACCAGGGATCAGGGCCTTTACCCAGTGAACTATCAGAGAATCAGCACAGACCAGGGATCAGGGCCTTTACCCAGTAAACTATCAGTGAATCAGCACAGACCAGGGATCAGGGCCTTTACCCAGTAAACTATCAGAGAATCAGCACAGACCAGGGATCAGGGCCTTTACCCAGTAAACTATCAGAGAATCAGCACAGACCAGGGATCAGGGCCTTTACTCAGGAAACTATCAGAGAATCAGCACAGACCAGGGATCAGGGCCTTTACCCAGTAAACTATCAGAGAATCAGCACAGACCAGGGATCAGGGCCTTTACCCAGTAAACTATCAGAGAATCAGCACGGACCAGGGATCAGGGCCTTCACTCAGTAAACTATCAGTGAATCAGCACAGACCAGGGATCAGGGCCTTTACCCAGTAAACTATCAGTGAATCAGCACAGACCGGGGATCAGGGCCTTTACTCAGTGAACTATCAGGGAATCAGCACAGACCAGGGATCAGGGCATTTACCCAGTAAACTATCAGTGAATCAGCACTGACCAGTGATCAGGGCCTTTACCCAGTAAACTATCAGGGAATCAACACAGAGCGGGGATCAGTGCCTTTTCCCATTAAACTATCAGAGAATCAGCACAGACCAGGGATCAGGGCCTTTACTCAGGAAACTATCAGAGAATCAGCACAGACCAGGGATCAGGTCCTTTACCCAGTAAACTATCAGTGAATCAGCACAGACCAGGGATCAGGGCCTTTACCCTGTAAACTATCAGTGAATCAGCACAGACCAGGGATCAGGGCCTTTCCCCAGTAAACTATCAGAGAATCAGCACAGACCAGGGATCAGGGCCTTTACCCAGTAAACTATCAGAGAATCAGCACAGCCCGGGGATCAGGGCCTTTACCCATTAAACTATCAGAGAATCAGCACAGACCAGGGATCAGGGCCTTTACCCAGTGAACTATCAGGGAATCAGCACAGACCGGGGATCAGGGCCTTTACCCAGTGAACTATCAGGGAATCAGCACAGACCGGGGATCAGGGCCTTTTCCCAGTAAACTATCAGAGAATCAGCACAGACCAGGGATCAGGGCCTTTACCCAGTAAACTATCAGAGAATCAGCACAGACCAGGGATCAGGGCCCTTCCCCAGTAAACTATCAGTGAATCAGCACAGACCAGGGATCAGGGCCTTTACCCAGTAAACTATCACTGAATCAGCACAGACCGGGAATCAGGGCCTTCACCCAGTGAACTATCAGAGAATCAGCGCAGACCGGGGATCAGGGCGTTTACCCAATAAACTATCAGTGAATCAGCACAGACCAGGGATCAGGGACTTCACCCCGTAAACTATCAGTGAATCAGCACAGACCAGGGATCAGGGCGTTTAACCAGTAAACTATCAGTGAATCAGCACAGACCAGGGATCAGGGCGTTTAACCAGTAAACTATCAGTGAATCAGCACAGACCAGGGATCAGGGCCTTCACCCAGTGAACTATCAGGCAATCAGCACAGACCGAGGATCAGGGCCTTTACCCAGTAAACTATCAGAGAATCAGCACAGACCAGTGATCAGTGCCTTTACCCAGTAAACTATCAGAGAATCAGCACAAACCAGAGATCAGGGCCTTTACCCAGTAAACTAATTAGAGAATCAGCACAGACCAGGGATCACAGCCTTTACCCAGTAAACTACCAGTGAATCAGCACAGACCAGGGATCAGGGCCTTTACCCTGTAATCTATCAGAGAATCAGCACAGACCAGGGATCAGGGCCTTTACCCTGTAAACTATCAGTGAATCAGCACAGACCGGGAATCAGGCCTTTACCCAGTAAACTATCAGTGAATCAGCACAGACCAGGGATCAGGGCCTTTACCCAGTAAACTATCAGAGAATCAGCACCGACCAGGGACCAGGGCCTTTACCCAGTAAGCTATCAGTGAATCAGCACAGACCAAGGATCAGGGCCCTGACACAGTAAACTATCAGTAAATCAGCACAGACCATGGATCAGGGCCTTTACCCAGTAAACTATCAGTGAATCAGCACAGACCATGGATCAGGGCCTTTACCCAGTAAACTATCAATGAATCAGCACTGACCAGGGATCAGGGCCTTTACCCAGTAAACTATCAGTGAATCAGCACAGACCAAGGATCAGTGCCTTTTCCCAGGAAACTATCAGGGAATCAGCACAGACCAGGGATCAGGGCCTTTACCCAGTGAACTATCAGGGAATCAGCACTGAACAGGGATCAGGGCCTTTTCCCAGCAAACTATCAGTGAATCAGCACAGACCAGGGATCAGGGCCTTTACCCAGTAAACTATCAGAGAATCAGCACAGACCAGGGATCAGGGCCTTTACCCAGTAAACTATCAGTGAATCAGCACAGACCGGGGATCAGGGCCTTTACCCAGTAAACTATCAGATAATCAGCACAGACCAGGGATCAGGGTCTTTACCCAGTAAAATATCAGTGAATCAGCACAGACCAGTGATCAGGGCCTTTACCCAGTAAACTATCAGATAATCAGCACAGACCAGGGATCAGCGTCTTTACCCAGTAAAATATCAGTGAATCAGCACAGACCAGGGATCAGGGCCTTCACCCAGTAAACTATCAGTGAATCAGCACAGACCAGGGATCAGGGCCTTTACCCAGTAAACTATCAGAGAATCAGCACAGACCAGTGATAAGAGCCTTTACCCAGTAAACTAACAGAGAATCAGCACAAACCAGGGATCAGGGCCTTTACCCAGTAAACTATCACAGAATCAGCACAGACCAGGGATCAGGGCCTTTACCCAGTAAACTATCAGAGAATCAGCACAGACCAGGGATCACGGCCTTGACCCAGCAAACTATCAGAGAATAAGCACAGACCAGGGATCAGGGCCTTTACCCTGTAAACGATTCGTGAATCAGCACTGACCAGCGATCAGGGCCTTTACCCAGTAAACTATCAGTGAATCAACACAGAACACGGATCAGGGCCTTTACCCAGTAAACTATCAGTGAATCAGCACAGACCAGGGATCAGGGCCTTTACCCAGTGAACTATCAGTGAATCAGCACAGACCGGGGATCAGTGCCTTTACCCAGTCAACTGTCAGTGAATCAGCACAGACCATGGATCAGGGCATTTACCCAGTAAACTATCAGAGAATCAGCATAGACCGGAGATCGGGGCCTTCACCCAGTAAACTATCAGTGAATCAGCACAGATCGGGGATCCGGGCCTTTACCTCGTAAACTATCAGATAATCAGCACAGGCCGGGGATCAGGGCCTTTACCCAGTAAACTATCAGAGAATCAGCACAGCCCGGGGATCAGGGCCTTTACCCAGTAAACTATCAGGGAATCAGCACAGACCGGGGATCAGGGCCTTTACCCAGTAAACTATCAGAGAATCAGCACAGACCAGGGATCAGGGCCTTTACCCAGTGAACTATCAGGGAATCAGCACAGACCAGGGATCAGGGACTTTTCCCAGTAAACTATCAGAGAATCAGCACAGACCAGCGATTAGGGTCTTTGCACAGTAAACTATCAGTAAATCAGCACAGACCAGGGATCAGGCCCTTTACCCAGTGAACTATCAGGGAATCAGCAAAGACCAGGGATCAGGGCCTTTACCCAGTAAACTATCAGAATCAGCACAGATCAGTGATCAGGGCCTTTACCCAGTAAACTATCAGAGAATCAGCACAGTCCAGGGATCAGGGCCTTTACCCAGTAAACTATCAGAGAATCAGCACTGACCAGGGATCAGGGCCTTTACCCAGTGAACTATCAGAGAATCAGCACAGACCAGGGATCAGGGCCTTTACCCAGTAAACTATCAGTGAATCAGCACAGACCAGGGATCAGGGCCTTTACCCAGTAAACTATCAGAGAATCAGCACAGACCAGGGATCAGGGCCTTTACCCAGTAAACTATCAGAGAATCAGCACAGACCAGGGATCAGGGCCTTTACTCAGGAAACTATCAGAGAATCAGCACAGACCAGGGATCAGGGCCTTTACCCAGTAAACTATCAGAGAATCAGCACAGACCAGGGATCAGGGCCTTTACCCAGTAAACTATCAGAGAATCAGCACGGACCAGGGATCAGGGCCTTCACTCAGTAAACTATCAGAGAATCAGCACAGACCAGGGATCAGGGTCTTTACCCAGTAAACTATCAGTGAATCAGCACAGACCGGGGATCAGGGCCTTTTCTCAGTGAACTATCAGGGAATCAGCACAGACCAGGGATCAGGGCATTTACCCAGTAAACTATCAGTGAATCAGCACTGACCAGTGATCAGGGCCTTTACCCAGTAAACTATCAGGGAATCAGCACAGACCGGGGATCAGTGCCTTTACCCATTAAACTATCAGAGAATCAGCACAGACCAGGGATCAGGGCCTTTACTCAGGAAACTATCAGAGAATCAGCACAGACCAGGGATCAGGTCCTTTACCCAGTAAACTATCAGTGAATCAGCACAGACCAGGGATCAGGGCCTTTACCCTGTAAACTATCAGTGAATCAGCACAGACCAGGGATCAGGGCCTTTCCCCAGTAAACTATCAGAGAATCAGCACAGACCAGGGATCAGGGCCTTTACCCAGTAAACTATCAGAGAATCAGCACAGCCCGGGGATCAGGGCCTTTACCCAGTAAACTATCAGAGAATCAGCACAGACCAGGGATCAGGGCCTTTACCCAGTGAACTATCAGGGAATGAGCACAGACCGGGGATCAGGGCCTTTACCCAGTGAACTATCAGGGAATCAGCACAGACCGGGGATCAGGGCCTTTTCCCAGTAAACTATCAGAGAATCAGCACAGACCAGGGATCAGGGCCTTTACCCAGTAAACTATCAGAGAATCAGCACAGACCAGGGATCAGGGCCCTTCCCCAGTAAACTATCAGTGAATCAGCACAGACCAGGGATCAGGGCCTTTACTCAGTAAACTATCACTGAATCAGCAGAGACCGGGAATCAGGGCCTTCACCCAGTGAACTATCAGAGAATCAGAGCAGACCGGGGATCAGGGCGTTTACCCAATAAACTATCAGTGAATCAGCACAGACCAGGGATCAGGGTCTTCACCCCGTAAACTATCAGTGAATCAGCACAGACCTGGGATCAGGGCGTTTAACCAGTAAACTATCAGTGAATCAGCAGAGACCAGGGATCAGGGCGTTTAACCAGTAAACTATCAGTGAATCAGCACAGACCAGGGATCTTGGCCTTTACCCAGTGAACTATCAGGCAATCAGCACAGACCGAGGATCAGGGCCTTTACCCAGTAAACTATCAGAGAATCAGCACAGACCAGGGATCAGGGCCTTTACCCAGTAAACTATCAGAGAATCAGCACAGACCAGTGATCAGGGCCTTTACCCAGTGAACTATCAGGCAATCAGCACAGACCGAGGATCAGGGCCTTTACCCAGTAAACTATCAGAGAAACAGCACAGACCAGGGATCAGGGCGTTTAACCAGTAAACTATCAGTGAATCAGCACAGACCAGGGATCACAGCCTTTACCCAGTAAACTACCAGTGAATCAGCACAGACCAGGGATCAGGGCCTTTTCCCTGTAATCTATCAGAGAATCAGCACAGACCAGCGATCAGGGCCTTTACCCTGTAAACTATCAGTGAATCAGCACAGACCGGGAATCAGGCCTTTACCCAGTAAACTATCAGTGAATCAGCACATACCAGGGATCAGGGCCTTTACCCAGTAAACTATCAGAGAATCAGCACCGACCAGGGATCAGGGCCTTTACCCAGTAAGCTATCAGTGAATCAGCACAGACCAAGGATCAGGGCCCTGACACAGTAAACTATCAGTAAATCAGCACAGACCATGGATCAGGGCCTTTACCCAGTAAACTATCAGTGAATCAGCACAGACCATGGATCAGGGCCTTTACCCAGTAAACTATCAGTGAATCAGCACAGACCATGGATCAGGGCCTTTACCCAGTAAACTATCAATGAATCAGCACTGACCAGGGATCAGGGCCTTTACCCAGTAAACTATCAGAGAATCAGCACAGACCAGGGATCATGGTCTTTACCCAGTAAACTATCAGTGAATCAGCACAGACCGGGGATCAGGGCCTTTACTCAGTGAACTATCAGGGAATCAGCACAGACCAGGGATCAGGGCCTTTACCCAGTAAACTATCAGTGAATCAGCACAGACCAAGGATCAGTGCCTTTTCCCAGGAAACTATCAGAGAATCAGCACAGACCGGGGATCAGTGCCTTTACCCATTAAACTATCAGAGAATCAGCACAGACCAGGGATCAGGGCCTTTACTCAGGAAACTATCAGAGAATCAGCACAGACCAGGGATCAGGTCCTTTACCCAGTAAACTATCAGTGAATCAGCACAGACCAGGGATCAGGGCCTTTACCCTGTAAACTATCAGTGAATCAGCACAGACCAGGGATCAGGGCCTTTCCCCAGTAAACTATCAGAGAATCAGCACAGACCAGGGATCAGGGCCTTTACCCAGGAAACTATCAGAGAATCAGCACAGCCCGGGGATCAGGGCCTTTACCCAGTAAACTATCAGAGAATCAG
Organism: Heptranchias perlo; assembly: GCF_035084215.1. Lineage (NCBI taxonomy): Eukaryota > Metazoa > Chordata > Chondrichthyes > Hexanchiformes > Hexanchidae > Heptranchias > Heptranchias perlo. Next base: position 1,876,155 of record NW_027139655.1, on the reverse strand, counting down.
CACAGACCAGGGATCAGGGCCTTTACCCAGTGAACTATCAGGGAATGAGCACAGACCGGGGATCAGGGCCTTTACCCAGTGAACTATCAGGGAATCAGCACAGACCGGGGATCAGGGCCTTTTCCCAGTAAACTATCAGAGAATCAGCACAGACCAGGGATCAGGGCCTTTACCCAGTAAACTATCAGAGAATCAGCACAGACCAGGGATCAGGGCCCTTCCCCAGTAAACTATCAGTGAATCAGCACAGACCAGGGATCAGGGCCTTTACTCAGTAAACTATCACTGAATCAGCAGAGACCGGGAATCAGGGCCTTCACCCAGTGAACTATCAGAGAATCAGCGCAGACCGGGGATCAGGGCGTTTACCCAATAAACTATCAGTGAATCAGCACAGACCAGGGATCAGGGTCTTCACCCCGTAAACTATCAGTGAATCAGCACAGACCTGGGATCAGGGCGTTTAACCAGTAAACTATCAGTGAATCAGCAGAGACCAGGGATCAGGGCGTTTAACCAGTAAACTATCAGTGAATCAGCACAGACCAGGGATCTTGGCCTTTACCCAGTGAACTATCAGGCAATCAGCACAGACCGAGGATCAGGGCCTTTACCCAGTAAACTATCAGAGAATCAGCACAGACCAGGGATCAGGGCCTTTACCCAGTAAACTATCAGAGAATCAGCACAGACCAGTGATCAGGGCCTTTACCCAGTGAACTATCAGGCAATCAGCACAGACCGAGGATCAGGGCCTTTACCCAGTAAACTATCAGAGAAACAGCACAGACCAGGGATCAGGGCGTTTAACCAGTAAACTATCAGTGAATCAGCACAGACCAGGGATCACAGCCTTTACCCAGTAAACTACCAGTGAATCAGCACAGACCAGGGATCAGGGCCTTTTCCCTGTAATCTATCAGAGAATCAGCACAGACCAGCGATCAGGGCCTTTACCCTGTAAACTATCAGTGAATCAGCACAGACCGGGAATCAGGCCTTTACCCAGTAAACTATCAGTGAATCAGCACATACCAGGGATCAGGGCCTTTACCCAGTAAACTATCAGAGAATCAGCACCGACCAGGGATCAGGGCCTTTACCCAGTAAGCTATCAGTGAATCAGCACAGACCAAGGATCAGGGCCCTGACACAGTAAACTATCAGTAAATCAGCACAGACCATGGATCAGGGCCTTTACCCAGTAAACTATCAGTGAATCAGCACAGACCATGGATCAGGGCCTTTACCCAGTAAACTATCAGTGAATCAGCACAGACCATGGATCAGGGCCTTTACCCAGTAAACTATCAATGAATCAGCACTGACCAGGGATCAGGGCCTTTACCCAGTAAACTATCAGAGAATCAGCACAGACCAGGGATCATGGTCTTTACCCAGTAAACTATCAGTGAATCAGCACAGACCGGGGATCAGGGCCTTTACTCAGTGAACTATCAGGGAATCAGCACAGACCAGGGATCAGGGCCTTTACCCAGTAAACTATCAGTGAATCAGCACAGACCAAGGATCAGTGCCTTTTCCCAGGAAACTATCAGAGAATCAGCACAGACCGGGGATCAGTGCCTTTACCCATTAAACTATCAGAGAATCAGCACAGACCAGGGATCAGGTCCTTTACCCAGTAAACTATCAGTGAATCAGCACAGACCAGGGATCAGGGCCTTTACCCTGTAAACTATCAGTGAATCAGCACAGACCAGGGATCAGGGCCTTTCCCCAGTAAACTATCAGAGAATCAGCACAGACCAGGGATCAGGGCCTTTACCCAGTAAACTATCAGAGAATCAGCACAGCCCGGGGATCAGGGCCTTTACCCAGTAAACTATCAGAGAATCAGCACAGACCAGGGATCAGGGCCTTTACCCAGTGAACTATCAGGGAATGAGCACAGACCGGGGATCAGGGCCTTTACCCATTGAACTATCAGGGAATCAGCACAGACCGGGGATCAGGGCCTTTTCCCAGTAAACTATCAGAGAATCAGCACAGACCAGGGATCAGGGCCTTTACCCAGTAAACTATCAGAGAATCAGCACAGACCAGGGATCAGGGCCCTTCCCCAGTAAACTATCAGTGAATCAGCACAGACCAGGGATCAGGGCCTTTACTCAGTAAACTATCACTGAATCAGCAGAGACCGGGAATCAGGGCCTTCACCCAGTGAACTATCAGAGAATCAGCGCAGACCGGGGATCAGGGCGTTTACCCAATAAACTATCAGTGAATCAGCACAGACCAGGGATCAGGGTCTTCACCCCGTAAACTATCAGTGAATCAGCACAGACCTGGGATCAGGGCGTTTAACCAGTAAACTATCAGTGAATCAGCAGAGACCAGGGATCAGGGCGTTTAACCAGTAAACTATCAGTGAATCAGCACAGACCAGGGATCTTGGCCTTTACCCAGTGAACTATCAGGCAATCAGCACAGACCGAGGATCAGGGCCTTTACCCAGTAAACTATCAGAGAATCAGCACAGACCAGGGATCAGGGCCTTTACCCAGTAAACTATCAGAGAATCAGCACAGACCAGTGATCAGGGCCTTTACCCAGTGAACTATCAGGCAATCAGCACAGACCGAGGATCAGGGCCTTTACCCAGTAAACTATCAGAGAAACAGCACAGACCAGGGATCAGGGCGTTTAACCAGTAAACTATCAGTGAATCAGCACAGACCAGGGATCACAGCCTTTACCCAGTAAACTACCAGTGAATCAGCACAGACCAGGGATCAGGGCCTTTTCCCTGTAATCTATCAGAGAATCAGCACAGACCAGCGATCAGGGCCTTTACCCTGTAAACTATCAGTGAATCAGCACAGACCGGGAATCAGGCCTTTACCCAGTAAACTATCAGTGAATCAGCACATACCAGGGATCAGGGCCTTTACCCAGTAAACTATCAGAGAATCAGCACCGACCAGGGATCAGGGCCTTTACCCAGTAAGCTATCAGTGAATCAGCACAGACCAAGGATCAGGGCCCTGACACTGTAAACTATCAGTAAATCAGCACAGACCATGGATCAGGGCCTTTACCCAGTAAACTATCAGTGAATCAGCACAGACCATGGATCAGGGCCTTTACCCAGTAAACTATCAGTGAATCAGCACAGACCATGGATCAGGGCCTTTACCCAGTAAACTGTCAATGAATCAGCACTGACCAGGGATCAGGGCCTTTACCCAGTAAACTATCAGAGAATCAGCACAGACCAGGGATCATGGTCTTTACCCAGTAAACTATCAGTGAATCAGCACAGACCGGGGATCAGGGCCTTTACTCAGTGAACTATCAGGGAATCAGCACAGACCAGGGATCAGGGCCTTTACCCAGTAAACTATCAGTGAATCAGCACAGACCAAGGATCAGTGCCTTTTCCCAGGAAACTATCAGAGAATCAGCACAGACCGGGGATCAGTGCCTTTACCCATTAAACTATCAGAGAATCAGCACAGACCAGGGATCAGGGCCTTTACTCAGGAAACTATCAGAGAATCAGCACAGACCAGGGATCAGGTCCTTTACCCAGTAAACTATCAGTGAATCAGCACAGACCAGGGATCAGGGCCTTTACCCTGTAAACTATCAGTGAATCAGCACAGACCAGGGATCAGGGCCTTTCCCCAGTAAACTATCAGAGAATCAGCACAGACCAGGGATCAGGGCCTTTACCCAGTAAACTATCAGAGAATCAGCACAGCCCGGGGATCAGGGCCTTTACCCAGTAAACTATCAGAGAATCAGCACAGACCAGGGATCAGGGCCTTTACCCAGTGAACTATCAGGGAATGAGCACAGACCGGGGATCAGGGCCTTTACCCAGTGAACTATCAGGGAATCAGCACAGACCGGGGATCAGGGCCTTTTCCCAGTAAACTATCAGAGAATCAGCACAGACCAGGGATCAGGGCCTTTACCCAGTAAACTATCAGAGAATCAGCACAGACCAGGGATCAGGGCCCTTCCCCAGTAAACTATCAGTGAATCAGCACAGACCAGGGATCAGGGCCTTTACTCAGTAAACTATCACTGAATCAGCAGAGACCGGGAATCAGGGCCTTCACCCAGTGAACTATCAGAGAATCAGCGCAGACCGGGGATCAGGGCGTTTACCCAATAAACTATCAGTGAATCAGCACAGACCAGGGATCAGGGTCTTCACCCCGTAAACTATCAGTGAATCAGCACAGACCTGGGATCAGGGCGTTTAACCAGTAAACTATCAGTGAATCAGCAGAGACCAGGGATCAGGGCGTTTAACCAGTAAACTATCAGTGAATCAGCACAGACCAGGGATCTTGGCCTTTACCCAGTGAACTATCAGGCAATCAGCACAGACCGAGGATCAGGGCCTTTACCCAGTAAACTATCAGAGAATCAGCACAGACCAGGGATCAGGGCCTTTACCCAGTAAACTATCAGAGAATCAGCACAGACCAGTGATCAGGGCCTTTACCCAGTGAACTATCAGGCAATCAGCACAGACCGAGGATCAGGGCCTTTACCCAGTAAACTATCAGAGAAACAGCACAGACCAGGGATCAGGGCGTTTAACCAGTAAACTATCAGTGAATCAGCACAGACCAGGGATCACAGCCTTTACCCAGTAAACTACCAGTGAATCAGCACAGACCAGGGATCAGGGCCTTTTCCCTGTAATCTATCAGAGAATCAGCACAGACCAGCGATCAGGGCCTTTACCCTGTAAACTATCAGTGAATCAGCACAGACCGGGAATCAGGCCTTTACCCAGTAAACTATCAGTGAATCAGCACATACCAGGGATCAGGGCCTTTACCCAGTAAGCTATCAGTGAATCAGCAGAGACCAAGGATCAGGGCCCTGACACAGTAAACTATCAGTGAATCAGCACAGACCATGGATCAGGGCCTTTACCCAGTAAACTATCAATGAATCAGCACTGACCAGGGATCAGGGCCTTTACCCAGTAAACTATCAGTGAATCAGCACAGACCAAGGATCAGTGCCTTTTCCCAGGAAACTATCAGAGAATCAGCACAGGCCAGGGATCAGGGCCTTTAACCAGTGAACTATCAGGGAATCAGCACAGACCAGGGATCAGGGCCTTTACCCAGTGAACTATCAGGGAATCAGCACTGAACAGGGATCAGGGCCTTTTCCCAGCAAACTATCAGTGAATCAGCACAGACCAGGGATCAGGGCCTTTACCCAGTAAACTATCAGAGAATCAGCACAGACCAGGGATCAGGGCCTTTACCCAGTAAACTATCAGTGAATCAGCACAGACCGGGGATCAGGGCCTTTACCCAGTAAACTATCAGATAATCAGCACAGACCAGGGATCAGGGTCTTTACCCAGTAAAATATCAGTGAATCAGCACAGACCAGTGATCAGGGCCTTTACCCAGTAAACTATCAGATAATCAGCACAGACCAGGGATCAGGGTCTTCACCCAGTAAAATATCAGTGAATCAGCACAGACCAGGGATCAGGGCCTTCACCCAGTAAACTATCAGTGAATCAGCACAGACCAGGGATCAGGGCCTTTACCCAGTAAACTATCAGAGAATCAGCACAGACCAGTGATAAGAGCCTTTACCCAGTAAACTAACAGAGAATCAGCACAAACCAGGGATCAGGGCCTTTACCCAGTAAACTATCACAGAATCAGCACAGACCAGGGATCAGGGCCTTCACCCAGTAAACTATCAGAGAATCAGCACAGACCAGGGATCACGGCCTTGACCCAGCAAACTATCAGAGAATAAGCACAGACCAGGGATCAGGGCCTTTACCCTGTAAACTATTCGTGAATCAGCACTGACCAGCGATCAGGGCCTTTACCCAGTAAACTATCAGTGAATCAACACAGAACACGGATCAGGGCCTTCACCCAGGAAACTATCAGTGAATCAGCACAGACCGGAGATCGGGGCCTTGACCCAGTAAACTATCAGAGAATCAGCACAGACCAGGGATCAGGGCCTTTACCCAGTGAACTATCAGTGAATCAGCACAGACCGGGGATCAGGGCCTTTACCCAGTCAACTGTCAGTGAATCAGCACAGACCATGGATCAGGGCCTTTACCCAGTAAAATATCAGTGAATCAGCACAGACCAGTGATCAGGGCCTTTACCCAGTAAAATATCAGTGAATCAGCACAGACCAGTGATCAGGGCCTTTACCCAGTAAACTATCAGATAATCAGCACAGACCAGGGATCAGGGTCTTTACCCAGTAAAATATCAGTGAATCAGCACAGACCAGGGATCAGGGCCTTCACCCAGTAAACTATCAGTGAATCAGCACAGACCAGGGATCAGGGCCTTTACCCAGTAAACTATCAGAGAATCAGCACAGACCAGTGATAAGAGCCTTTACCCAGTAAACTAACAGAGAATCAGCACAAACCAGGGATCAGGGCCTTTCCCCAGTAAACTATCACAGAATCAGCACAGACCAGGGATCAGGGTCTTCACCCAGTAAACTATCAGAGAATCAGCACAGACCAGGGATCACGGCCTTGACCCAGCAAACTATCAGAGAATAAGCACAGACCAGGGATCAGGGCCTTTACCCTGTAAACTATTCGTGAATCAGCACTGACCAGCGATCAGGGCCTTTACCCAGTAAACTATCAGTGAATCAACACAGAACACGGATCAGGGCCTTTACCCAGTAAACTATCAGTGAATCAGCACAGAACAGGGATCAGGGCATTTACCCAGTAAACTATCAGAGAATCAGCATAGACCGGAGATCGGGGCCTTGACCCAGTAAACTATCAGAGAATCAGCACAGACCAGGGATCAGGGTCTTCACCCAGTAAACTATCAGAGATTCAGCACAGACCAGGGATCAGGGTCTTCACCCAGTAAACTATCAGAGAATCAGCACAGTCCAGGGATCAGGGCCTTTTCCCAGTAAACTATCAGAGAATCAGCACAGACCAGGGATCAGAGCCTTTACCCCATAAACTATCAGTGAATCAGCACAGACCAGGGATCAGGGCCTTTACCCAGTAAAATGTCAGAGAATCAGCACAGACCAGGGATCAGGGCGTTTACCCAGTAAACTATCAGTGAATCAGCACAGACCAGGGATCAGGGCCTTTACCCAGTGAACTATCAGGGAATCAGCACAGACCGAGGATCAGGGCCTTCACCCAGTAAACTATCAGAGAATCAGCACAGACCAGGGATCAGGGCCTTTACCCAGTAAACTATCAGAGAATCAGCACAGACCAGGGATCACGGCCTTCACCCAGTAAACTATCAGAGAATCAGCATAGACCAGTGATCAGGGCCTTTACCCAGTAAACTATCAGAGAATCAGCACAAACCAGAGATCAGGGCCTTTAACCAGTAAACTAATTAGAGAATCAGCACAGACCAGGGATCACAGCCTTTAACCAGTAAACTACCAGTGAATCAGCACAGAACAGGGATCAGGGCCTTTACCCTGTAAACTATCAGAGAATCAGCTCAGACCGGGGATCAGGGCCTTTAACCTGTAAACTATTAGTGAATCAGCACAGACCAGGGATCAGGGTCTTCACCCAGTAAACTATCAGAGAATCAGCACAGTCCAGGGATCAGGGCCTTTTCCCAGTAAACTATCAGAGAATCAGCACAGACCAGGGATCAGAGCCTTTACCCCATAAACTATCAGTGAATCAGCACAGACCAGGGATCAGGGCCTTTACCCAGTAAAATGTCAGAGAATCAGCACAGACCAGGGATCAGGGCGTTTACCCAGTAAACTATCAGTGAATCAGCACAGACCAGGGATCAGGGCCTTTACCCAGTGAACTATCAGGGAATCAGCACAGACCGAGGATCAGGGCCTTCACCCAGTAAACTATCAGAGAATCAGCACAGACCAGGGATCAGGGCCTTTACCCAGTAAACTATCAGAGAATCAGCACAGACCAGGGATCACGGCCTTCACCCAGTAAACTATCAGAGAATCAGCATAGACCAGTGATCAGGGCCTTTACCCAGTAAACTATCAGAGAATCAGCACAAACCAGAGATCAGGGCCTTTAACCAGTAAACTAATTAGAGAATCAGCACAGACCAGGGATCACAGCCTTTACCCAGTAAACTACCAGTGAATCAGCACAGAACAGGGATCAGGGCCTTTACCCTGTAAACTATCAGAGAATCAGCTCAGACCGGGGATCAGGGCCTTTAACCTGTAAACTATTAGTGAATCAGCGCTGACCAGGGATCAGGGCCTTGACCCAGAAAACTATCAGTGAATCAGCACAGAACACGGATCAGGGCCTTTACCCAGTAAACTATCAGTGAATCAGCACTGACCAGGTATCAGGGCCTTTACCCTGTAAACTATCAGTGAATCAGCACAGACCAGGGATCAGGGTCTTTACCCAGTAAACTATCAGTGAATCAGCACAGAACACGGATCAGGGCCTTTACCCAGTTATCTATCAGTGAATCAGCACAGACCGGGAATCAGGCCTTTACCCAGTAAACTATCAGTGAATCAGCACAGACCAGGGATCAGAGCCTTTACCCATTAAACTATCAGAGAATCAGCACCGACCAGGGATCAGAGCCTTTACCCAGTAAGCTATCAGTGAATCAGCACAGACCAAGGATCAGGGCCCTGACACAGTAAACTATCAGCAAATCAGCACAGGCCATGGATCAGGGCCTTTACCCAGTAAACTATCAGAGAATCAGCACAGACCAGGGATCAGGGCCTTTACCCAGTAAACTATCAGTGAATCAGCACAGACCGGGGATCAGGGCCTTTACTCAGTGAACTATCAGGGAATCAGCACAGACCAGGGATCAGGGCATTTACCCATTAAACTATCAGAGAATCAGCACAGACCAGGGATCAGGGCCTTTACTCAGTAAACTATCAGAGAATCAGCACAGACCAGGGATCAGGTCCTTTACCCAGTAAACTATCAGTGAATCAGCACAGACCAGGGATCACGGCCTTTACCCAGTAAACTATCAGAGAATCAGCACAGACCAGGGATCAGGGCCTTTTCCCAGTAAACTATCAGTGAATCAGCACAGACTGGGGATCAGGGCCTTTACCCAGTAAACTATCAGAGAATCAGCACAGACCAGTGATAAGAGCCTTTACCCAGTAAACTAACAGAGAATCAGCACAAACCAGGGATCAGGGCCTTTACCCAGTAATCTATTACAGAATCAGCACAGACCAGGGATCAGGGCCTTTACCCAGTAAACTATCAGAGAATCAGCACAGACCAGGGATCACGGCCTTGACCCAGCAAACTATCAGAGAATAAGCACAGACCAGGGATCAGGGCCTTTACCCTGTAAACTATTCGTGAATCAGCACTGACCAGCGATCAGGGCCTTTACCCAGTAAACTATCAGTGAATCAACACAGAACACGGATCAGGGCCTTTACCCAGTAAACTATCAGTGAATCAGCACAGACCAGGGATCAGGGCCTTTACCCAGTAAACTATCAGTGAATCAGAACAGACCAGGGATCAGGGCCTTTACCCAGTAAACTATCAGTGAATCAGCACAGAACAGGGATCAGGGCATTTACCCAGTAAACTATCAGAGAATCAGCATAGACCGGAGATCTGGGCCTTGACCCAGTAAACTATCAGTGAATCAGCACAGACCGGGGATCAGGGCCTTGACCCAGTAAACTATCAGTGAATCAGCACAGACCAGGGATCAGGGCCTTGACCCAGTAAACTATCAGTGAATCAGCACAGACCAGGGATCAGGGCCTTTACCCAGTAAACTATCAGTGAATCAGCACAGACCGGGGATCAGGGCCTTTCCCCAGTCAACTGTCAGTGAATCAGCACAGACCATGGATCAGGGCATTTACCCAGTAAACTGTCAGAGAATCAGCATAGACCGGAGATCGGGGCCTTCACCCAGTAAACTATCAGTGAATCAGCACAGACCGGGGATCCGGGCCTTTACCTCGTAAACTATCAGATAATCAGCACAGGCCGGGGATCAGGGCCGTTACCCAGTAAACTATCAGAGAATCAGCACAGCTCGGGGATCAGGGCCGTTACCCAGTAAACTATCAGAAAATCAGCACAGACCAGGGATCAGGGCCTTTACCCAGTGAACTATCAGGGAATCAGCACAGACCAGGGATCAGGGCCTTTTCCCAGTAAACTATCAGAGAATCAGCACAGACCAGCGATTAGTGTCTTTACCCAGTAAACTATCAGAGAATCAGCACAGACCAGGGATCATGGTCTTTACCCAGTAAACTATCAGTGAATCAGCACAGACCAGGGATCAGCGCCTTTACCCAGTAAACTATCACTGAATCAGCAAAGACCAGGGATCAGGGCCTTTACCCAGTGAACTATCAGAATCAGGACAGATCAGGGATCAGGGCCTTTACCCAGTAAACTATCAGAGAATCAGCACAGACCGGGGATCAGGGCGTTTACCCAATAAACTGTCAGTGAATCAGCACAGACCAGGGATCAGGGTCTTCACCCAGTAAACTATCAGAGATTCAGCACAGACCAGGGATCAGGGTCTTCACCCAGTAAACTATCAGAGAATCAGCACAGTCCAGGGATCAGGGCCTTTTCCCAGTAAACTATCAGTGAATCAGCACAGACCGGGGATCAGGGTCTTTACCCAGTAAACTATCAGAGAATCAGCACAGACCAGGGTTCAGGGTCTTCACCCAGTAAACTATCAGAGAATCAGCACAGTCCAGGGATCAGGGCCTTTTCCCAATAAACTATCAGTGAATCAGCACAGCCCGGGGATCAGGGCCTTTACCCAGTAAACTATCAGAGAATCAGCACAGACCAGGGATCAGAGCCTTTACCCCATAAACTATCAGTGAATCAGCACAGACCAGGGATCAGGGCCTTTACCCAGTAAAATGTCAGAGAATCAGCACAAACCAGGGATCAGGGCGTTTACCCAGGAAACTATCAGTGAATCAGCACAGACCAGGGATCAGGGCCTTTACCCAGTGAACTATCAGGGAATCAGCACAGAACGAGGATCAGGGCCTTCACCCAGTAAACTATCAGAGAATCAGCACAGACCAGGGATCAGGGCCTTTACCCAGTAAACTCTCAGAGAATCAGCACAGACCGGGGATCAGGGCCTTTAACCTGTCAACTATCAGTGAATCAGCACTGACCAGGGATCAGGGCCTTTACCCAGTAAACTATCAGTGAATCAGCACAGAACACGGATCAGGGCCTTTACCCAGTAAACTATCAGTGAATCAGCACTGACCAGGGATCAGGGCCTTTACCCTGTAAACTATTAGTGAATCAGCACTGACAAGGGATCAGGGCCTTTACCCAGTAAACTATCAGTGAATCAGCACAGAACACGGATCAGGGCCTTTACCCAGTAATCTATCAGTGAATCAGCACAGACCGGGAATCAGGCCTTTACCCAGTAAACTATCAGTGAATCAGCACAGACCCGGGATCAGAGCCTTTACCCAGTAAACTATCAGAGAATCAGCACCGACCAGGGATCAGAGCCTTTACCCAGTAAGCTATCAGTGAATCAGCACAGACCAAGGATCAGGGCCCTGACACAGTAAACTATCAGTAAATCAGCACAGACCATGGATCAGGGCCTTTACCCAGTAAACTATCAGTGAATCAGCACAGACCAGGGATCAGGGCCTTTACCCAGTAAACTATCAATGAATCAGCACTGACCAGGGATCAGGGCCTTTACCCAGTAAACTATCAGAGTATCAGCACAGACCAGGGATCAGAGCCTTTACCCAGTAAACTATCAGAGAATCAGCACAGACCAGGGATCAGGGCCTTTACCCAGTAAACTATCAGTGAATCAGCACAGACCAGGGATCATGGCCTTTACCCAGTAAACTATCAGAGAATCAGCACAGACCAGGGATCACGGCCTTTACCCAGTAAACTATCAGAGAATCAGCACAGACCAGGGATCACGGCCTTTACCCAGTAAACTTTCAGAGAATCAGCACATTCCAGGGATCAGGGCTTTTACCCAGTAAACTATCAGAGAATCAGCACAGACCAGGGATCAGAGCCTTTACCCAGTAAACTATCAGTGAATCAGCACAGACCGGGGATCAGGGCCTTTACCCATTAAACTACCAGAGAATCAGCACAGACCGGGGATCAGGGCCTTTATCCAGTAAACTATCAGTGAATCAGCACAGACCAGGGATCAGGGCATTTACCCAGTAAACTATCAGTGAATCAGCACAGACCGGGGATCAGGGCATTTACCCAGTAAACTAACAGTGAATCAGCACAGACCAGGGATCAGGTCCTTTACCCAGTAAACTATCAGAGAATCAGCACAGACCAGGGATCAGGGCCTTTACCCAGTAAATTATCAGTGAATCAGCACAGAGCAAGGATCAGGGCCTTTTCCCAGAAAACTATCAGAGAATCAGCACAGACCAGGGATCAGGGCCTTTACCCAGTAAACTATCAGAGAATCAGCACAGACCGGGGATCAGGGCATTTACCCAGTAAACTATCAGAGAATCAGCACAGACCGGGGATCAGGGCATTTACCCAGTAAACTATCAGTGAATCAGCACAGACCAGGGATCAGGGCATTTACCCAGTAAACTATCAGTGAATCAGCACAGACCGGGGATCAGGGCCTTTACCCAGTAAACTATCAGAGAATCAGTACAGACCAGGGATCAGGGCCTTTACCCTGTAAACTATCAGTGAATCAGCACAGACCAAGGATCAGGGCCTTTTCCCAGAAAACTATCAGAGAATCAGCACAGACCAGGGATCAGGGCCTTTACCCAGTAAACTATCAGAGAATCAGCACAGACCGGGAATCAGGCCTTTACCCAGTAAACTATCAGAGAATCAGCACCGACCAGGGATCAGAGCCTTTGCCCAGTAAGCTATCAGTGAATCAGCACAGACCAAGGATCAGGGCCCTGACACAGTAAACGATCAGTAAATCAGCACAGACCATGGATCATGGCCTTTACCCAGTAAACTATCAGTGAATCAGCACAGACCAGGGATCAGGGCCTTTACCCAGTAAACTATCAGAGAATCAGCATAGACCGGAGATCGGGGCCTTGACCCAGTAAACTATCAGTGAATCAGCACAGACCGTGGATCAGGGCCTTTACCCAGTCAACTGTCAGTGAATCAGCACAGACCAGGGATCAGGGCCTTTACCCAGTAAACTATCAGAGAATCAGCATAGACCGGAGATCGGGGCCTTCACCCAGTATCTATCAGTGAATCAGCACAGACCGGGGATCCGGGCCTTTACCTCGTAAACTGTCGAATAATCAGCACAGGCCGGGGATCAGGGCCTTTACCCAGTAAACTATCAGAGAATCAGCACAGCCCGGGGATCAGGGCCTTTACCCAGTAAACTATCACGGAATCAGCACAGACCGGGGATCAGGGCCTTTACCCAGTAAACTATCAGAGAATCAGCACAGACCAGGGATCAGGGCCTTTACCCAGTGAACTATCAGGGAATCAGCACAGACCAGGGATCAGGGCCTTTTCCCAGTAAACTATCAGAGAATCAGCACAGACCAGCGATTAGGGTCTTTACCCAGTAAACTATCAGAGAATCAGCACAGACCAGGGATCATGGTCTTTACCCAGTAAACTATCAGTGAATCAGCACAGACCAGGGATCAGGGCCTTTACCCAGTAAACTATCAGTGAATCAGCACAGACCAGGGATCAGGGCCTTTACCCAGTAAACTATCAGTGAATCAGCACAGACCAGGGATCAGGGCCTTTACCCAGTAAACTATCAGTGAATCAGCACAGACCTGGGATCAGGGCCTTTACCCAGTAAACTATCACTGAATCAGCAAAGACCAGGGATCATGGCTTTTACCCAGTAAACTATCAGTGAATCAGCACAGACCAGGGATCAGGGCCTTTACCCAGTAAACTATCAGTGAATCAGCACAGACCAGGGATCAGGGCCTTTACCCAGTAAACTATCAGTGAATCAGCACAGACCAGGGATCAGGGCCTTTACCCAGTAAACTATCAGTGAATCAGCACAGACCAGGGATCAGGGCCTTTACCCAGTAAACTATCACTGAATCAGCAAAGACCAGGGATCATGGCCTTTACCCAGTAAACTATCAGTGAATCAGCACAGACCATGGATCAGGGCCTTTACCCAGTAAACTATCACTGAATCAGCAAAGACCAGGGATCATGGCCTTTACCCAGCAAACTATCAGAGAATCAGCACAGACCGGGGATCAGTGCGTTTACCCAATAAACTATCAGTGAATCAGCACAGACCAGGGATCAGGGTCTTCACCCAGTAAACTATCAGAGATTCAGCACAGACCAGGGATCAGGGTCTTCACCCAGTAAACTAATTAGAGAATCAGCACAGACCAGGGATCACAGCCTTTACCCAGTAAACTACCAGTGAATCAGCACAGAACAGGGATCAGGGCCTTTACCCTGTAAACTATCAGAGAATCAGCACAGACCAGGGATCACAGCCTTCACCCAGTAAACTATCAGAGAATCAGCATAGACCAGTGATCAGGGCCTTCACCCAGTAAACTATCAGAGAATCAGCACAAACCAGAGATCAGGGCCTTTAACCAGTAAACTAATTAGAGAATCAGCACAGACCGAGGATCAGGGCCTTTACCCAGTAAACTACCAGTGAATCAGCACAGAACAGGGATCAGGGCCTTTACCCTGTAAACTATCAGAGAATCAGCACAGACCGGGGATCAGGGCCTTTAACCTGTAAACTAGCAGTAAATCAGCACAGACCATGGATCAGGGCCTTTACCCAGTAAACTATCAGTGAATCAGCACAGACCAGGGATCAGGGCCTTTACCCAGTAAACTATCAATGAATCAGCACTGACCAGGGATCAGGGCCTTTACCCAGTAAACTATCAGAGTATCAGCACAGACCAGGGATCAGAGCCTTTACCTCGTAAACTATCAGTGAATCAGCACATACCAGGGATCAGGGCCTTTACCCAGTAAACTATCAGTGAATCAGCACAGACCAGGGATCACGGCCTTTACCCAGTAAACTATCAGAGAATCAGCACAGACCGGGGATCAGGGCCTTTACCCAGTAAACTATCAGAGAATCAGCACAGACCAGGGATCACGGCCTTCACCCAGTCAACTATCAGAGAATCAGCACATTCCAGGGATCAGGGCTTTTACCCAGTAAACTATCAGAGAATCAGCACAGACCAGGGATCAGGGCCTTTACCAGTAAACTATCAGTGAATCAGCACAGACCGGGGATCAAGGCCTTTACCCATTAAACTACCAGAGAATCAGCACAGACCGGGGATCAGGGCCTTTATCCAGGAAACTATCAGTGAATCAGCACAGACCAGGGATCAGGGCCTTTACCCAGTAAACTATCAGTGAATCAGCACAGACCAAGGATCAGGGCCTTTTCCCAGAAAAATATCAGAGAATCAGCACAGACCAGGGATCAGGGCCTTTACCCAGTAAACTATCAGAGAATCAGCACAGACCGGGGCTCAGGGCATTTACCCAGTAAACTATCAGAGAATCAGCACAGACCGGGGATCAGGGCATTTACCCAGTAAACTATCAGTGAATCAGCACAGACCAGGGATCAGGGCATTTACCAAGTAAACTATCAGTGAATCAGTACAGACCGGGGATCAGGGCCTTTACCCAGTAAACTATCAGAGAATCAGCACATACCAGGGATCAGGGCCTTTACCCAGTAAACTATCAGTGAATCAGCACAGACCAAGGATCAGGGCCTTTTCCCAGAAAACTATCAGAGAATCAGCACAGACCAGGGGTCAGGGCCTTTACCCAGTAAACTATCAGAGAATCAGCACAGACCGGGAATCAGGCCTTTACCCAGTAAACTATCAGTGAATCAGCACAGACCAGGGATCAGGGCTTTTACCCAGTAAACTATCAGAGAATCAGCACCGACCAGGGATCAGAGCCTTTGCCCAGTAAACTATCAGTGAATCATCACAGACCAGGGATCAGGGCCCTGACACAGTAAACGATCAGTAAATCAGCACAGACCATGGATCAGGGCCTTTACCCAGTAAACTATCAGTGAATCAGCACAGACCAAGGATCAGGGCCCTGACACAGTAAACGATCAGTAAATCAGCACAGACCATGGATCAGGGCCTTTACCCAGTAAACTATCAGTGAATCAGCACAGACCAAGGATCAGGGCCTTTACCCAGTAAACTATCAGAGAATCAGCACAGACCAGGGATCAGGGCCTTTACCCAGTAAACTATCAGAGAATCAGCACAGACCAGGGATCAGGGCCTTTACCCAGTAAACTATCAGAGAATCAGCACAGACCAGGGATCAGGGTGTTTACCCAGTAAACTATCAGTGAATCAGCACAGACCGGGGATCAGGGCCTTTACCCAGTAAACTATCAGAGAATCAGCATAGACCGGAGATCGGGGCCCTGACCCAGTAAACTATCAGTGAATCAGCACAGACCAGGGATCAGGGCCTTTACCCAGTAAACTATCAGAGAATCAGCACAGACCGGGGAACAGGGCCTTTACCCAGTGAACTATCAGGGAATCAGCACAGACCAGGGATCAGGGCCTTTTCCCAGTAAACTATCAGAGAATCAGCACAGACCAGCGATTAGGGTCTTTACCCAGTAAACTATCAGAGAATCAGCACAGACCAGGGATCATGGTCTTTACCCAGTAAACTATCAGTGAATCAGCACAGACCAGGGATCAGGGCCTTTACCCAGGAAACTATCACTGAATCAGCAAAGACGAGGGATCAGGGCCTTTACCCAGTGAACTATCAGAATCAGGACAGATCAGGGATCAGGGCCTTTACCCAGTAAACTATCAGAGAATCAGTTCAGACCAGGGATCAGGGCCTTTACCCAGTAAACTATCAGTGAATCAGCACAGACCAGGGATCAGGGTCTTCACCCAGTAAACTATCAGAGATTCAGCACAGACCAGGGATCAGGGTCTTCACCCAGTAAACTATCAGAGAATCAGCACAGTCCAGGGATCAGGGCCTTTTCCCAGTAAACTATCAGAGAATCAGCACAGACCAGGGTTCAGAGCCTTTACCCCATAAACTATCAGTGAATCAGCACAGACCAGGGATCAGGGCCTTTACCCAGTAAAATGTCAGAGAATCAGCACAGACCAGTGATCAGGGCGTTTACCCAGTAAACTTTCAGTGAATCAGCACAGACCAGGGATCAGGGCCTTTACCCAGTGAACTATCAGGGAATCAACACAGACCGAGGATCAGGGCCTTCACCCAGTAAACTATCAGAGAATCAGCACAGACCAGGGATCAGGGCCTTTACCCAGTAAACTATCAGAGAATCAGCACAGACCAGGGATCAGGGCCTTTACCCAGTAAACTATCAGTGAATCAGCACAAACCAGGGATCAGGGCCTTTACCCTGTATACTATCAGAGAATCAGCACAGACCAGGGATCACGGCCTTCACCCAGTAAACTATCAGAGAATCAGCACAGACCAGGGATCAGGGCCTTTACCCAGTAAACTATCAGAGAATCAGCACAGAAGAGGGATCAGGGCCTTTACCCAGTAAACTATCAGTGAATCAGCACAAACCAGGGATCAGGGCCTTTACCCTGTATACTATCAGAGAATCAGCACAGACCAGGGATCACGGCCTTCACCCAGTAAACTATCAGAGAATCAACATAGACCAGTGATCAGGGCCTTTACCCAGTAAACTATCAGAGAATCAGCACAAACCAGAGATCAGGGCCTTTAACCAGTAAACTAATTCGAGAATCAGCACAGACCAGGGATCACAGCCTTTACCCAGTAAACTACCAGTGAATCAGCACAGAACAGGGATCAGGGCCTTTACCCTGTAAACTATCAGAGAATCAGCACAGACCGGGGATCAGGGCCTTTAACCTGTAAACTATTAGTGAATCAGCACTGACCAGGGATCAGGGCCTTTACCCAGTAAACTATCAGTGAATCAGCACAGAACACGGATCAGGGCCTTTACCCAGTAAACTATCAGTGAATCAGCACTGACCAGGGATCAGGGCCTTTACCCTGTAAACTATTAGTGAATCAGCACTGACAAGGGATCAGGGCCTTTACCCAGTAAACTATCAGTGATTCAGCACAGAACACGGATCAGGGCCTTTACCCAGTAATCTATCAGTAAATCAGCACAGACCGGGAATCAGGCCTTTACCCAGTAAACTATCAGTGAATCAGCACAGACCAGGGATCAGAGCCTTTACCCAGTAAACGATCAGAGAATCAGCACCGACCAGGGATCAGAGCCTTTACCCAGTAAGCTATCAGTGAATCAGCACAGACCAAGGATCAGGGCCCTGACACAGTAAACTATCAGTAAATCAGCACAGACCATGGATCAGGGCCTTTACCCAGTAAACTATCAGTGAATCAGCACAGACCAGGGATCAGGGCCTTTACCCAGTAAACTATCAATGAATCAGCACTGACCAGGGATCAGGGCCTTTACCCAGTAAACTATCAGAGTATCAGCACAGACCAGGGATCAGAGCCTTCACCCAGTAAACTATCAGTGAATCAGCACAGACCGGGGATCAGGGCCTTTACCCAGTAAACTATCAGTGAATCAGCACAGACCAGGGATCATGGCCTATACCCAGTAAACTATCAGAGAATCAGCACAGACCAGGGATCACGGCCTTTACCCAGTAAACTATCAGAGAATCAGCACAGACCAGGGATCACGGCCTTCACCCGGTAAACTATCAGAGAATCAGCATAGACCAGTGATCAGGGCCTTCAACCAGTAAACTAATTAGAGAATCAGCACACACCAGGGATCACAGCCTTTACCCAGTAAACTACCAGTGAATCAGCACAGAACAGGGATCAGGGCCTTTCCCCTGTAAACTATCAGAGAATCAGCACAGACCGGGGATCAGGGCCTTTAACCTGTAAACTATTAGTGAATCAGCACTGACCAGGGATCAGGGCCTTTACCCAGTAAACTATCAGTGAATCAGCACAGACCGGGGATCCGGGCCTTTACCTCGTAAACTATCGAATAATCAGCACAGGCCGGGGATCAGGGCCTTTACCCAGTAAACTATCAGAGAATCAGCACAGCCCGGGGATCAGGGCCTTTACCCAGTAAACTATCACGGAATCAGCACAGACCGGGGATCAGGGCCTTTACCCAGTAAACTATCAGAGAATCAGCACAGACCAGGGATCAGGGCCTTTACCCAGTGAACTATCAGGGAATCAGCACAGACCAGGGATCAGGGCCTTTTCCCAGTAAACTATCAGAGAATCAGCACAGACCAGCGATTAGGGTCTTTACCCAGTAAACTATCAGAGAATCAGCACAGACCAGGGATCATGGTCTTTACCCAGTAAACTATCAGTGAATCAGCACAGACCAGGGATCAGGGCCTTAACCCAGTAAACTATCAGTGAATCAGCACAGACCAGGGATCAGGGCCTTTACCCAGTAAACTATCAGTGAATCAGCACAGACCAGGGATCAGGGCCTTTACCCAGTAAACTATCAGTGAATCAGCACAGACCAGGGATCAGGGCCTTTACCCAGTAAACTATCACTGAATCAGCAAAGACCAGGGATCATGGCCTTTACCCAGTAAACTATCAGTGAATCAGCACAGACCAGGGATCAGGGCCTTTACCCAGTAAACTATCAGTGAATCAGCACAGACCAGGGATCAGGGCCTTTACCCAGTAAACTATCAGTGAATCAGCACAGACCAGGGATCAGGGCCTTTACCCAGTAAACTATCAGTGAATCAGCACAGACCAGGGATCAGGGCCTTTACCCAGTAAACTATCACTGAATCAGCAAAGACCAGGGATCATGGCTTTTACCCAGTAAACTATCAGTGAATCAGCACAGACCATGGATCAGGGCCTTTACCCAGTAAACTATCACTGAATCAGCAAAGACCAGGGATCATGGCCTTTACCCAGCAAACTATCAGAGAATCAGCACAGACCGGGGATCAGGGCGTTTACCCAATAAACTATCAGTGAATCAGCACAGACCAGGGATCAGGGTCTTCACCCAGTAAACTATCAGAGATTCAGCACAGACCAGGGATCAGGGTCTTCACCCAGTAAACTAATTAGAGAATCAGCACAGACCAGGGATCACAGCCTTTACCCAGTAAACTACCAGTGAATCAGCACAGAACAGGGATCAGGGCCTTTACCCTGTAAACTATCAGAGAATCAGCACAGACCAGGGATCACAGCCTTCACCCATTAAACTATCAGAGAATCAGCATAGACCAGTGATCAGGGCCTTCACCCAGTAAACTATCAGAGAATCAGCACAAACCAGAGATCAGGGCCTTTAACCAGTAAACTAATTAGAGAATCAGCACAGACCGAGGATCAGGGCCTTTACCCAGTAAACTACCAGTGAATCAGCACAGAACAGGGATCAGGGCCTTTACCCTGTAAACTATCAGAGAATCAGCACAGACCGGGGATCAGGGCCTTTAAGCTGTAAACTAGCAGTAAATCAGCACAGACCATGGATCAGGGCCTTTACCCAGTAAACTATCAGTGAATCAGCACAGACCAGGGATCAGGGCCTTTACCCAGTAAACTATCAATGAATCAGCACTGACCAGGGATCAGGGCCTTTACCCAGTAAACTATCAGAGTATCAGCACAGACCAGGGATCAGAGCCTTTACCTCGTAAACTATCAGTGAATCAGCACATACCAGGGATCAGGGCCTTTACCCAGTAAACTATCAGTGAATCAGCACAGACCAGGGATCACGGCCTTTACCCAGTAAACTATCAGAGAATCAGCACAGACCGGGGATCAGGGCCTTTACCCAGTAAACTATCAGAGAATCAGCACAGACCAGGGATCACGGCCTTCACCCAGTCAACTATCAGAGAATCAGCACATTCCAGGGATCAGGGCTTTTACCCAGTAAACTATCAGAGAATCAGCACAGACCAGGGATCAGGGCCTTTACCAGTAAACTATCAGTGAATCAGCACAGACCGGGGATCAGGGCCTTTACCCATTAAACTACCAGAGAATCAGCACAGACCGGGGATCAGGGCCTTTATCCAGGAAACTATCAGTGAATCAGCACAGACCAGGGATCAGGGCATTTACCCAGTAAACTATCAGTGAATCAGCACAGACCGGGGATCAGGGCCTTTACCCAGTAAACTATCAGAGAATCAGCACAGACCAGGGATCAGGGCCTTTACCCAGTAAACTATCAGTGAATCAGCACAGACCAAGGATCAGGGCCTTTTCCCAGAAAAATATCAGAGAATCAGTACAGACCAGGGATCAGGGCCTTTACCCAGTAAACTATCAGAGAATCAGCACAGACCGGGGCTCAGGGCATTTACCCAGTAAACTATCAGAGAATCAGCACAGACCGGGGATCAGGGCATTTACCCAGTAAACTATCAGTGAATCAGCACAGACCAGGGATCAGGGCATTTACCAAGTAAACTATCAGTGAATCAGTACAGACCGGGGATCAGGGCCTTTACCCAGTAAACTATCAGAGAATCAGCACATACCAGGGATCAGGGCCTTTACCCAGTAAACTATCAGTGAATCAGCACAGACCAAGGATCAGGGCCTTTTCCCAGAAAACTATCAGAGAATCAGCACAGACCAGGGGTCAGGGCCTTTACCCAGTAAACTATCAGAGAATCAGCACAGACCGGGAATCAGGCCTTTACCCAGTAAACTATCAGTGAATCAGCACAGACCAGGGATCAGGGCTTTTACCCAGTAAACTATCAGAGAATCAGCACCGACCAGGGATCAGAGCCTTTGCCCAGTAAACTATCAGTGAATCATCACAGACCAGGGATCAGGGCCCTGACACAGTAAACGATCAGAAAATCAGCACAGACCATGGATCAGGGCCTTTACCCAGTAAACTATCAGTGAATCAGCACAGACCAAGGATCAGGGCCCTGACACAGTAAACGATCAGTAAATCAGCACAGACCATGGATCAGGGCCTTTACCCAGTAAACTATCAGTGAATCAGCACAGACCAAGGATCAGGGCCTTTACCCAGAAAACTATCAGTGAATCAGAACAGACCAGGGATCAGGGCCTTTACCCAGTAAACTATCAGAGAATCAGCACAGACCAGGGATCAGGGCCTTTACCCAGTAAACTATCAGAGAATCAGCACAGACCAGGGATCAGGGCCTTTACCCAGTAAACTATCAGAGAATCAGCACAGACCAGGGATCAGGGTGTTTACCCAGTAAACTATCAGTGAATCAGCACAGACCAGGGATCAGGGCCTTTACCCAGTAAACTATCAGAGAATCAGCATAGACCGGAGATCGGGGCCCTGACCCAGTAAACTATCAGTGAATCAGCACAGACCAGGGATCAGGGCCTTTACCCAGTAAACTATCAGAGAATCAGCACAGACCGGGGAACAGGGCCTTTACCCAGTGAACTATCAGGGAATCAGCACAGACCAGGGATCAGGGCCTTTTCCCAGTAAACTATCAGAGAATCAGCACAGACCAGCGATTAGGGTCTTTACCCAGTAAATTATCAGAGAATCAGCACAGACCAGGGATCATGGTCTTTACCCAGTAAACTATCAGTGAATCAGCACAGACCAGGGATCAGGGCCTTTACCCAGTAAACTATCACTGAATCAGCAAAGACGAGGGATCAGGGCCTTTACCCAGTGAACTATCAGAATCAGGACAGATCAGGGATCAGGGCCTTTACCCAGTAAACTATCAGAGAATCAGTTCAGACCAGGGATCAGGGCCTTTACCCAGTAAACTATCAGTGAATCAGCACAGACCAGGGATCAGGGTCTTCACCCAGTAAACTATCAGAGATTCAGCACAGACCAGGGATCAGGGTCTTCACCCAGTAAACTATCAGAGAATCAGCACAGTCCAGGGATCAGGGCCTTTTCCCAGTAAACTATCAGAGAATCAGCACAGACCAGGGTTCAGAGCCTTTACCCCATAAACTATCAGTGAATCAGCACAGACCAGGGATCAGGGCCTTTACCCAGTAAAATGTCAGAGAATCAGCACAGACCAGGGATCAGGGCGTTTACCCAGTAAACTATCAGTGAATCAGCACAGACCAGGGATCAGGGCCTTTACCCAGTGAACTATCAGGGAATCAACACAGACCGAGGATCAGGGCCTTCACCCAGTAAACTATCAGAGAATCAGCACAGACCAGGGATCAGGGCCTTTACCCAGTAAACTATCAGAGAATCAGCACAGACCAGGGATCAGGGCCTTTACCCAGTAAACTATCAGTGAATCAGCACAAACCAGGGATCAGGGCCTTTACCCTGTATACTATCAGAGAATCAGCACAGACCAGGGATCACGGCCTTCACCCAGTAAACTATCAGAGAATCAGCATAGACCAGTGATCAGGGCCTTTACCCAGTAAACTATCAGAGAATCAGCACAAACCAGAGATCAGGGCCTTTAACCAGTAAACTAATTAGAGAATCAGCACAGACCAGGGATCACAGCCTTTACCCAGTAAACTACCAGTGAATCAGCACAGAACAGGGATCAGGGCCTTTACCCTGTAAACTATCAGAGAATCAGCACAGACCGGGGATCAGGGCCTTTAACCTGTAAACTATTAGTGAATCAGCACTGACCAGGGATCAGGGCCTTTACCCAGTAAACTATCAGTGAATCAGCACAGAACACGGATCAGGGCCTTTACCCAGTAAACTATCAGTGAATCAGCACTGACCAGGGATCAGGGCCTTTACCCTGTAAACTATTAGTGAATCAGCACTGACAAGGGATCAGGGCCTTTACCCAGTAAACTATCAGTGATTCAGCACAGAACACGGATCAGGGCCTTTACCCAGTAATCTATCAGTAAATCAGCACAGACCGGGAATCAGGCCTTTACCCAGTAAACTATCAGTGAATCAGCACAGACCAGGGATCAGAGCCTTTACCCAGTAAACGATCAGAGAATCAGCACCGACCAGGGATCAGAGCCTTTACCCAGTAAGATATCAGTGAATCAGCACAGACCAAGGATCAGGGCCCTGACACAGTAAACTATCAGTAAATCAGCACAGACCATGGATCAGGGCCTTTACCCAGTAAACTATCAGTGAATCAGCACAGACCAGGGATCAGGGCCTTTACCCAGTAAACTATCAATGAATCAGCACTGACCAGGTATCAGGGCCTTTACCCAGTAAACTATCAGAGTATCAGCACAGACCAGGGATCACGGCCTTCACCCGGTAAACTATCAGAGAATCAGCATAGACCAGTGATCAGGGCCTTCAACCAGTAAACTAATTAGAGAATCAGCACACACCAGGGATCACAGCCTTTACCCAGTAAACTACCAGTGAATCAGCACAGAACAGGGATCAGGGCCTTTCCCCTGTAAACTATCAGAGAATCAGCACAGACCGGGGATCAGGGCCTTTAACCTGTAAACTATTAGTGAATCAGCACTGACCAGGGATCAGGGCCTTTACCCAGTAAACTATCAGTGAATCAGCACAGAAGACGGATCAGGGCCTTTACCCAGTAAACTATCAGTGAATCAGCACTGACAAGGGATCAGGGCCTTTACCCAGTAAACTATCAGTGAATCAGCACAGAACACGGATCAGGGCCATTCCCAGTAAACTGTCAGAGAATCAGCACAGACCAGGGATCAGAGCCTTTACCCAGTAAACTATCAGTGAATCAGCACAGACCAGGGATCAGGGCCTTTACCCAGTAAACTGTCAGATAATCAGCACAGACCAGGGATCAGAGCCTTTACCCAGTCAACTATCAGTGAATCAGCACAGACCGGGGATCAGGGCCTTTACCCAGTAAACTATCAGTGAATCAGCACAGACCAGGGATCAGGGCCTTTACCCAGTGAACTATCAGTGAATCAGCACAGACCAGGGATCAGTGCCTTTACCCAGTGAACTATCAGTGAATCAGCACAGACCAGGGATCTGTGCCGTTCCCCAGTAAACTATCAGAGAATCAGCACACACCAGGGATCAGGGCCTTTCCCCAGTAAACTATCAGAGAATCAGCACAGACCAGGGATCAGGGCCTTTACCCAGTAAACTATCAGTGAATCAGCACAGACCATGGATCAGGGCCATTCCCAGTAAACTGTCAGAGAATCAGCACAGACCAGGGATCAGAGCCTTCACCCAGTAAACTATCAGTGAATCAGCACAGACCAGGGATCAGGGCCTTTACCCAGTAAACTGTCAGAGAATCAGCACAGACCAGGGATCAGAGCCTTTACCCAGTAAACTATCAGTGAATCAGCACAGACCAGGGATCAGGGCCTTTACCCAGTGAACTATCAGTGAATCAGCACAGACCAGGGATCAGGGCCTTTACCCAGTAAACTGTCAGAGAATCAGCACAGACCAGGGATCAGAGCCTTTACCCAGTGAACTATCAGTGAATCAGCACAGACCAGGGATCAGGGACTTTACCCAGTAAACTATCAGTGAATCAGCACAGACCATGGATCAGGGCCATTCCCAGTAAACTGTCAGAGAATCAGCACAGACCAGGGATCAGAGCCTTTACCCAGTAAACTATCAGAGAATCAGCACAGACCAGGGATCAGGGCCTTTACCCAGTAAACTATCAGAGAATCAGCACAGACCAGGGATCAGGGCCTTTACCCAGTAAACTATCAGAGAATCAGCACAGACCAGGGATCAGGGCCTTTACCCAGTAAACTATCAGAGAATCAGCACAGACCAGGGATCAGGGCCTTTACCCAGTAAACTATCAGAGAATCAGCACAGACCAGGGATCAGGGCCTATACCCAGTAAACTATCAGTGAATCAGCACAGACCAGGGATCAGGGCCTTTACCCAGTAAACTATCAGAGAATCAGCACAGACCAGGGATGAGGGCCTTTACCCAGTGAACTATCAGAGAATCAGCACAGACCGGGGATCAGGGCCTTTACCCAGTAAACTATCAGAGAATCAGCACAGACCGGGGATCAGGGCCTTAACCCAGTAAACTATCAGAGAATCAGCACAGACCAGGGATCATGGCCTTTACCCAGTGAACTATCAGTGAATCAGCACAGACCAGGGATCAGGGCCTTTACCCAGTAAACTATCAGAGAATCAGCACAGACCAGGGATCAGGGCCTTTACCCAGTAAACTATCAGTGAATCAGCACAGACCAGGGATCAGGGCCTTTACCCAGTAAACTATCAGAGAATCAGCACAGACCAGGGATCAGGGCCTTTACCCAGTAAACTATCAGAGAATCAGCACAGACCAGGGATCAGGGCCTTCACCCAGAAAAGTATCAGTGAATCAGCACAGGCCAGGGATCAGGGCCTTTCCCCAGTAAACTATCAGAGAATCAGCACAGACCAGGGATCAGGGCCTTTACCCAGTAAACTATCAGTGAATCAGCACAGACCGGGGATCAGGGCCTTTACCCAGTAAACTATCAGTGCATCAGCACAGACCGGGGATCAGGGCCTTTACCCAGTAAACTATCAGAGAATCAGCACAGACCATGGATCAGGGCCTTTACCCAGTAAACTATCAGTGAATCAGCACAGACCGGGGATCAGGGCCTTTACCCAGTAAACTATCAGTGAATCAGCACAGACCGGGGATCAGGGCCTTTACCCAGTAAACTATCAGTGAATCAGCACAGACCAGGGATCAGGGCCTTTACCCTGTAAACTATCAGTGAATCAGCACAGACCAGGGATCAGGGCCTTTACCCAGTGAACTATCAGTGAATCAGCACAGACCAGGGATCAGGGCCTTTACCCAGTGAACTATCAGTGAATCAGCACAGACCAGGGATCAGTGCCGTTCCCCAGTAAACTATCAGAGAATCAGCACAGACCAGGGATCAGGGCCTTTACCCAGTAAACTATCAGAGAATCAGCACAGACCAGGGATCAGAGCCTTTACCCAGTAAACTATCAGTGAATTAGCACAGACCAGGGATCAGGGCCTTTACCCAGTAAACTGTCAGAGAATCAGCACAGACCAGGGATCAGAGCCTTTACCCAGTAAACTATCAGTGAATCAGCACAGACCAGGGATCAGGGCCTTTACCCAGTGAACTATCAGTGAATCAGCACAGACCGGGGATCAGGGCCTTTACCCAGTAAACTATCAGAGAATCAGCACAGACCAGGGATCAGGGCCTTTACCCAGTAAACTATCAGTGAATCAGCACAGACCAGGGATCAGAGCATTTACCCAGTAAACTATCAGTGAATCAGCACAGACTAGGGATCAGGGCCTTTACCCAGTAAACTATCAGTGAATCAGCACAGACCATGGATCAGGGCCTTTACCCAATAAACTATCAGAGAATCAGCACAGACCAGGGATCAGGGCCTTTACCCAGTAAACTATCAGTGAATCAGCACAGACCAGGGATCAGGGCCTTTACCCATTAAACTATCAGAGAATCAGCACAGACCAGGGATCAGGGCCTTTACCCAGTAAACTATCAGTGAATCAGCACAGACCATGGATCAGGCCCTTTACCCAGTAAACTGTCAGAGAATCTGCACAGACCAGGGATCAGGGCCTTTACCCAGTAAACTATCAGAGAATCAGCACAGACCAGGGATCAGGGCCTTTCCCCAGTGAACTATCAGAGAATCAGCACAGACCGGGGATCAGGGCCTTTACCCAGTAAACTATCAGAGAATCAGCACAGACCAGGGATCAGGGCCTTTACCCAGTGAACTATCAGAGATTCAGCACAGACCAGGGATCAGGGCCTTTACCCAGTAAACTATCAGTGAATCAGCACAGACCAGGGATCAGGGCCTTTACCCAGTAAACTATCAGTGAATCAGCACAGACCAGGGATCAGGGCCTTTACCCAGTAAACTATCAGTGAATCAGCACAGTCCAGGGATCAGGGCCTTTACCCAGTAAACTATCAGTGAATCAGCACAGACCAGGGATCAGGGCCTTTACCCAGAAAAGTATCAGTGAATCAGCACATGCCAGGGATCAGGGCCTTTACCCAGTAAACTATCAGTGAATCAGCACAGACCAGGGATCAGGGCCTTTACCCAGTAAACTATCAGAGAATCAGCACAGACCAGGGATCAGGGCCTTTACCCAGAAAAGTGTCAGTGAATCAGCACAGACCAGGGATCAGGGCCTTTACCCAGAAAAGTATCAGTGAATCAGCACAGGCCAGGGATTACCTTTCAGTCTTTAAACGCACTTCTCTGTATTTCACTCCGTCGCCAACACTGTGAGGCCTCCCCTGGTGTATCAGCTTTCAGTGTTTATAAACACTTCACTGTATTTCACTCCGTCTCCAATACTGTGAGGCCTCCCCTGGTCTATCAGCTTTCAGTGTTTATAAACACTTCACTGTATTTCACTCCGTCTCCAACAATGTTTACAAACAAACCCAGGGGAGGTTTGGACCCTGCAGCAAACACTGAGCAGCACAGACAGGCAGCCAGACAGTGCGGCACTGGTCAGGGGAGAACCAAGCTGCTGACCTGTATTAGGGAAAGAGAGGGGGAGAGGGAGAGAGAGCGGGAGAGGGAGATCGAGAGCGGGGAGATGGAGAGAGAGAGGGAGAGGAGGGAGAGAGGGAGAGGGAGAAAGAGAGAGGGGGAGAGGGTGAGAGAGAGAGAGAGGGAGAGGGAGAGAGAGAGGGGGAGAAAGATAGAGGGTGAGAGAGAGGGGAGAGGGAGAGAGAGGGAGAGGGAGA
Source organism: Heptranchias perlo (assembly GCF_035084215.1). Classification (NCBI taxonomy): domain Eukaryota; kingdom Metazoa; phylum Chordata; class Chondrichthyes; order Hexanchiformes; family Hexanchidae; genus Heptranchias; species Heptranchias perlo. The sequence goes on along the minus strand of NW_027139655.1, from coordinate 1,847,356 downwards.
GAAAGAGAGTGGGTGAGATATAGAGAGGGGGGAGAGGGAGAGAGAGAGGCTGAGAGAGGGAGAGGGAGAGAGAGGGAGAAGGAGAGGAAGAGAGAGCGTGAGAGAGAGATAGAGGGGGGAGAGGGAGGTAGAGAGGGGGGAGAGAGGGGGGAGAGAGAGAGGGAGAGAGGGGGGAGAGAGAGAGAGAGAGGGGGCAGAGGGAGAGAGAGAGAGAGAGGGGGAGAGGGAGAGAGAGAGGGTGAGAGAGGGAGAGGGAGAGGGAGAGAGAGGGAGAGGGAGAGGAAGAGAGAGGGTGAGAGAGAGAGAGGGGGTAGAGGGTGGGAGAGAGGGGGGAGAGAGAGAGAGAGAGGGCGGGGGAGAGGGAGAGAGAGAGGGGGAGACGGAAAGAGAGAGGGGGAGAAAGATAGAGGGTGAGAGAGAGAGGGGGAAGAGGTGGAGAGGGAACGAGTGAGGGGGAGAGGGAGAGAGAGAGGGGAGGAGAGGGAGAGAGAGAGTGTGAGAGAGATAGAGAGCGAGAGGGGGAGAGGGGTAGAAAGGGAAAGGGAGAGAAAGAGTGAGGGTGAGAGAGAGAGAGAGGGGAAGAGGGAGAGAGAGGGGGAGAGGGAGAGAGAGAGAGAGATGGGCAGAGGGAGAGAGAGAGGGGCGGAGAGGGAGAGGGGGGAAGAGGGAGAGGGAGAGCGAGGGAGAGGGAGCGAGAAGGGGGGAGAGGGATAGAGAGAGGGTGAGAAAGATAGAGGGTGAGAGAGAGAGTGGGGGAGAGGGGGAGAGGGAGAGGAAGAGAGAGTGGTAGGGAGGGAGAGGGAGAGAGAGAGGGAGGGAGAGGGAGAGAGAGAGGGAGGGAGAGAGAGGGAGAGAGGGAGAGGGGGTGAGAGGGAGAGACAGGGATAGGGGTGAGAGGGAGAGAGTGAGAGAGATGGGGAGAGGGTGGAGACAGAGAGAGGGTGGAGAGAGAGAGGAAGAGGGTGGAGAGAGAGAGGGAGAGAGTGAGAGAGGGAGAGGGAGGGAGGGAGTTCTGGGCTCTTGCTGTGCCTTTTTAATCCCTTGCTTTTGTATTTTAATCAATTCCCTCTCTCTCCCCTCAGGAATCTTTTTGATGAAATGCTTCAAGGAGATGATCCAGAAAGAGACATTTTGTGAGGAGGAGGAGGAGTGGGAGAAATCCTGGGCCAAGAATCGTTCTCTCCGCTGGGGACGGACTGACTGAGACCTTCACCACAGCCTGGACCCGATGGGGAGCACGTGAGTAACGTCTGGGTTACTCTGGGATCACTGGGTGCACACTGGAATCACTGGGATATTCAGGGGACACTGGCCGGGGGGCCACTGGGACATTCAGGGGACACTGGGGGGGTCACTGGGACATTGTTGTGGTAGTTCTTGTTGTTGTAGTGGTGGTCTGAACATCAAGACCGCCACTCTGGCATCACTCTGGGCTGATTGGGTGCACCCTGTCATCATTCTGGGTTCACTGCGGGATCTCTGTTGGCTACTTGCCGCCATCTGACCAAGATGGCAGCGGCACAGCCGCCTTTTTTCCAAAAGGTTGGCCGCGCTGTGCTCCATTTTGTCCAAGGTGTCCGTCCCCTAATATCACCCACAGTCATTTCTAGGCTGCAATCCTCAACCTGCCCTTTAACTGTCCTCGTGTCAGAGACTCACAATTCATATTTTAACTGGGAAACTGCAGGAACAGAGTGAAACGGGTCTGCTCGTGTCCCTGGATTCAGTGCACACTGCGGAGACATCTGTCTAAATTATAAATGAAACACCAGGAGTGAACATGGTCAATATAGTTATATAAAAGCTGTAAATGAAGCCGTTTATTATTATTGGATCAGTCCTGTGTGAGAACAGATTTAAACTTTATTCCTGAGAGAGGTCTGATTAAGTAATAACCTGGACTTTGAGATGTTTTTGTTTTATTCACCACATTATTTACAGCGGAGTCAAAGCTGCTGATGTAATGTGTTTGTTAAACTGACTGTAACTAATAGCAATGATCAGGAGTATAACCGTGTCAGTGGAGACTTATCCCCTGTATAAATCAGGGCTTGTTGGAATGGATCAGCTCAGAGTGCCTGCTGGAGCTGTGGTTTCCAGGCCAACAGAAGTCAGTGCTTCTCACAGAAATGGGATATCCAGTAATAATTCAGATAGAACTTATTTGTTATCCTGTTCTTGCAGCCATTGGAGTTCCGGGTAAGCCGTCATCTCATCTGTTAATGGTGTCAATCGGTGCTAACTCTGCTGCTGTACTTGGCAAATTATTTTTTGTCCCTACATATTTTACACAGTCACTTGTTCTGTTCTATTGGTTGAATGATGGAATGTGTTAAGTCTCTGCTCTTTCGGTATTGAGGCGCTGCATTATATCTGTCATGAATTTGTCTATCCAACACTGGCATTGTTACTGCATTATTCTCTGTACTGAATGTATTGGGCTAAGAGTTGGTATCAGACCATCAGGAGATGATAACAGTTTCTTGTTGTGGAACTAACCTGTCCTGGAATATGTTTTCATCAATGTGTTTTCAATGATTGATAATGAGACAGCTCACGGTCTCAGTGTTACAAGGAGGCAGCGGAATGTCCTCCCTCCCCAATAACATGCTTCAGTTTAACTGAGATTTCAATGTATTTATTGGTGATCATTGTTATGAAATATTATTTCATTATGTGAGTATCTGACGCCGCTTCAGATGTCTATTTACTGAACTGAGTTTGCTGCTGACTCTTTCACATCTCCTTCTCTGCTTCACTGTGGATGAATTCACTGACTGTCACTGGACTTCACTGTAAATTGAAATGTTTTGATGTTTTGTGGTCTCAATTTGCACTGTCCCTGTTGGAATCAGCAGCCCTTCTATGTACCTGTAGGTTATAAGTATGATGTTGGTGTTTTGTAAATTGAACAATCCCGCCATCTATCCCTGTACCCTATAATTACTGGAGAAGGAATCTCAATTATTGTGAGATCTGTCTGGGAGAGGCATTCGATTCTATTCATTCCATGATTTGTAGATGAAGTGAACAGTGTAGGTGAACAGGTGGAGAATTGCATGATCTGTAGAAATATTAAACTATTCCACAGAGGCTTCACTATTTAACAAACTGACTGAGAATAGGATCGGTGGAACACGGGGCTGGTGAACAGAATGCAGGCACAGGATGATAGGATTTAATAGGATATAAAAATGGACTTGAGATAGGGAGTGGAGTGAGTGATAGAGAGGGTGACTGAGAGGGAAAGCGAGAGGCTGTGGTGTGAATAATTCATCAGAATGAACTGCTGAAACTTCCAATACAATTAAACAGAGAAAATGTGATTTGAAGGTGTTATTATGAAGTGGTCAGATTGGGTGAGTTTTTATTGTGGGACTCGCTCCTCATGTTTATATCCCTGTCAGGTCCTCAGTCTGTTTTTTGTGAATGTTCCTTGTTTTCCAACTTAAAACTAAACACAATGAAAATTTACTTCAAGAACACAATCAGTAATTTCTTGATCGTAATGAATTATTCGGATACTCTGTTTTTAAAGCTGGGCTGAATTCAATGAACAACTGGGTTGATTTAATTAATAAATATCAATTTAATTTTAATTGAATGTACAAAGTAAATTTATTGAACATATTTTACACCCAACACAGGTTCCCTGACATCAACAACCACAGAAATGAATTGTTGAATGTATTAGTTGGATTGTGTTATTGGGACCCATAGATTTGATTTCCTCTAACACTCTGCTGCAGTCTCTCTCTCTCCGAATCCCAGCCTCTCCTCCCACTGCATTTTATCCTCTGTCTCCTCATCCCTTACTTCAGTTTGTCCACTTTCCCAAACCATCTGCTCCTGACTCCCCTCCAGCTCTTACATATCCTTTTCCTTGTCTCCCTCCCAATCTCATTCACTGGCTCGGTCTCCAGCTGCCTTTCCCATTTAGTGCCAGCCCCTGTCGGCTCACTTAACCCAGAAAAATAAACCAGCTGCACCTCCCCCTGTCCCCTCACCTTCACGGCCTTTCCCCTCTCTTTCCTCGTCCGTCTGGAGCCCAAACCCGGTTTAATCCGCTGGATTCCCATTGTGTAAAACCCCTTCTCCCTTCCCCACCGGCACTGCGCCCTCACTCAGCCCTTCCACTAGATCCGGTGCTCACTTTATTCACTTTCTCTATCCATCTCCCAATTCATTATTGATCATTGTGTTTAAAAACATCTCTCTGCCCGAAAGCACTGCCCAGGTCAATCAATCACTTTCCACCCTTCTGTGCAGCAACAAAGCTGGAAATTTCACCCCAGATCCTCTCAAACTGCTGCTTTGGCTCCAGGTCTGATCAGTAATTTCTCTGCTTCCTTTTCTCTCTCTTACAGTTAACTTGGTGGCGATTGTGATCCTGTCCCGAGGAAAGTGCGGTCTCTCCAAATGTATCAGTCGCTACCTGTTGGGAATGGCAGTGGCCGATCTCATGGTCGTTATCACTGATCCGATATTGAGATGGATTCATGAGCTGTATCTCCCAATGTCATTCCTGAGCATCACTCCCGTGTGTAGTTTTGTTATATTCTTGTGTTATGTAACCGCGAATGTTTCTGTCTGGCTCACGGTCGCTTTCACCTTTGATCGATTTATGGCCATTTGTTGTGAGAAGCTGAAAACTAAATATTGCACCGAGAGAACGGCGGCTGTGGTTCTGGGAACAGTGAGTGTGCTGGGCTGTTTGGTGAATGTCCCCTGGTACTTTACACTTGAAACTCACTTCATAATTGATAATGTTCCCTGGTTTTGTGTGACTAAATTGATCGTCCGTACTTCCCCCGCATGGGCAGCATTTGACATGTTTCACCTCATTTTAACCCCTTGTGTCCCGTTCTGTCTGATTTTACTGCTCAATGTTCTGACGGTCAGGCGTATTTTAATGTCCAGTCGAGTCCGCAGGGGACTCCGGGGCTGCAGCAATGGAGAGAATCAGAGTGATCCAGAGATGGAGAACCGCAAGAAATCCATCATTTTACTCTTCAGTATATCGGGCAGTTTTATACTGTTGTGGCTGACATGGGTTGTCTTTTACATTTATGTGCGAATTGCAGACATTCGGTTTTATTACTCCTACACTGACTCTGTTGTTCTCACAGAACACACATCAAAGATGCTGCAGCTTCTCAGTTCCTGCACAAACACGTGTATTTATGTCCTGACCCAGACTAAATTCAGAGAGGAGCTGAAGAACGCGGTGAAATACCCACTCAATCTAATTGTTAAATTAGTGAAATCATAGAAAGAGCTGAAGGGTTTCAAGCACTAGAACTAAATCCCATTTCATACTCCATCACCTACACTTCCCGGGGAATTGAAAGTACATTTTATATTAGCAGCACAGAATCACGAAATGATCTTAAATCTGATTCTGATATATTTTATTGACAATCTTTCTTATTGAGCCACGATTTACTCTGCAGACGACACATGAATTGTTGCTCGAAATGGCGGCCCTGAAGAGCTCAGCTGGACTTCAACCAATTGGCCCCCGGGCAAGTTTTGAAAAGCTGGTAACAAAAGTAGCTGCTGTGGGCCTGATCAGAATGGATACAGTCCACATAAATGGAAAAGGAGAGAGCGAGAGAGAGAGAGGGAGAGAGAGAGAAAAAAAATGACAGAGATTTAGAGAAAGAGGGAGAAAGAGACAGAGGTGGGGGAGAGAAAGAGAGGGAGAGGGAGAGCGAGACAGGGGAGGGAGAGAGAGACACACAAACAGCGGGAGAGAGAAACAGAGAGAAGGGGAAAAAAGAGAGAGATTTAGACAGACGGGGAGAGAATAAAGGGACAAAAGAAATATAATGATTAATAAAGCGCAGAAAAATTTCAGACAGATTCACATAAAAGCGAGGGTGTGTGTGTGTGATAGAGAGAGAGTGAGAGACAGAGAAAGAGAGAAACATGGAGGGAGAAAGACAGAGCTACTCGGAAAAGGAGAGATATAAAGACCGTTTGTAAGAAAGGAGAGAAAAATAAAGAGTGAAATAAAGAGTGAAATAAATCATCTATATAATGAAAGAGAGCAAGCTGACATGGATGGAACGAGAGAGAGAGACTGACAAAAAGTTACAAAGCGATGGAAGTAGAAGTGGAAATAATAAGATAGAAAAACAGGCAGAAAATAAATAGAGACAAACGACATGAACAGAGAACAGATGCAATGAGAGACGGACAAACATATATAGTGACAGGAGGGTAGAGACAGGAGTGAGAATAGAACACAGAAAGCATTAAATAACCAAACAAACTGTGTAATCAGCCTGGAGTGTGTGAGAGTGCTGACCAGCAGAACAACAGCAGATGAAGCAGGTCAGACAGTTCATGTTTGTTCTGGGGTAACACTCTTGTGGATTTAATTTTGACATTTATAAGGTTGATGCCTGGAGGCTGCACAATAAAGTCACTCAGCCTTGTGCACCTGACCCTGACCATTACTTACTGGAGGAGTTTCCCAGCTGCTCTGTGTAGTAAACATTCATCCGATAAACGAAAGCCTGAGAATAAATCGGCTTCAGCATGTCTGAAGGAAAAGGACTGTTAAAAGATGGAAGGGCTGTTAAAATGATTGATAATGACACATTATGAAATATCACACAGCAGAGGATAGATCACCATCGCAACAAGCACGATTCCAGGAGGGCGAGAGGTGGTTTGAAAATCTGCCGAATTAACTTGGTTACCTTGTGGACACTGAGAGAAAACAAGTGAAGTGTTAATCAATCGTGGGTTGTATTTGTAGGAACCTTTTGTTGATAAGCCATCGTCCCAGAGATGTGATTCTATGTTAAAAAATCTCTTAAAAAGCTGGGCAGAAGTTGAGTGTGGAGAGACACAGATCCACCACTCGGGCTCCAACCTCACCTTTCGCTTCCTGTCAGCACCACCTCACCTCGAATTTTCCTGACTGCTCGCTACCTCCCAGCTTGATGCCTCGATGCTGGTTTACCGATTGCCTGTGAAGCAAATGACCTGGATACAACAGAAAGCCACGCTACACTGCAACATTATCCATCAAAACGCCTGGAATCTGGCCCCAAGTTTGAGCCAACCACGAGGATATAAATTTCGTTACGGACTTAGCCTAAGATCAACATTGGATTTCCAAACGGTTACGTATTTTAGGAATTCAGAATATGTTGTTTTATTGGTGTTAAAGCAATTTTAAGTCGGGCATAAACCTAAGGTGTTGTTTAAATTCTAATCTCAATTTTTCTAGTTTATTAATATTAATAACTTATTGTTTTCTTCATAAAGCCATGGTTTGTGCCTGAAGTTTCTTTAGGATAAAGAACCCGTTATTTAAATATAAAACTAAACCTTGTGGAGATAAACAGTCATTGCCCCAAATTAAAGTGTAAAATCACTTTGCACCTTTGTGCTCCTCCATCTGTACCATGTGTAACTTTCCCAGTGAGCTGCTGGATTCTGTAATAAATCACAATGTACTCTTACCCCTTCTGCTGTGTTACTAAACTACTCTGTTACTGTTACAAATACTGTTATTGTTTAAGATTAAAGAAAAATATGAATAATGGAGAAATTAACCAAATCCCAGATCGGAACGACATTCAGATTGAGTCCAATTTTACTCTGATTTATTTAGTAGAAGCTACAATTGCAAACTCTATTCAAAATGGCTCATTTGACCTTTCCTCTGAATGTCTGGTCTCTCCTTCTCTGTAAGAATTAAGTCCAAATAACCAAATGTTAATCCATTTTTGTGCAGAAGTTCACATTTTGGTCTTTATTTCCCTCACTGCACCGCTGTCTTTGTGTTAAACACCAGCTAGTGCCAGTCTCACTCAGTTTGTATCTTTAACTATAGTGCAACAATGATTTAACAGGAACACCAAATGAACCCTCTCCTTGTCTCTCACCGTAACAAGCTGCTCCTCAGTGAGATGGATGCCTTATTAACGGCCATTATGTTTCAGGATCAGGACGGCCATTTTGTTTAAGCTTCATTGCGGTCAATTTGTTCCTGATCACCATATTGCCCCCATTAAGTTCGCCACCTTGCGCCTCAGTTAAATGGCAGCCTTGCCCCTCAGTAAGATGTCCAGCTTGCCCCTCAGTACGATGGCTGCCTCACTGGTGTCCATTTTGTTTCAGTTTCATGGCATTGAATTTGTTGTTCACAGATTCATGGTTTCATGGTGACTATGGCAGAAGAGGAGGCCATTCGGCCCACTGTGCGTGTGCCGACTCTTCAAAAGGGCTGTCGAATTTGTCCAATTTCCCCCTCTGCTCTTTCCCCACATGCTTTATGGGGGCTTTATAATAGTAGTTGTATAATCGAAATACATGTGTATGTATAGATGCAAATTGATGTTGTAATAGTTGCTATAATATATAAATAAAAGTTGTTGTTGTCGATAAAGATTGTCTCTCAATCTTTTACTCTTTGGATTCTTCTCCTTTATAAACTGGGCTTTGTTTCTGTGTCAATGAATGTTGCTGAGAGATTGTCCCTGTAACTGAGTGAGGGATCATGCTGTTTATTAGGTTTCTAAAAAAACTATTTTGCTTTCGCTGTTTTAAACGTCATGAATTTGTTGGAACTATTTGGCTAATTGGAAAAATCAACAAACTGTAAGTTGCCCACAAACTGCAGGCTTTATGTCCACTGCTAATTAAAGTAAGAGAAAAGAGCAAAGGCAAAGTTCGTTCACCTTTGCAAACTACAACAAAACGGGTGAAGCAGCAAAAAATGCCCAGGCTTTTTTCGGCTGCTCCAGGAACAGAAGATCAAATGAGCACAGGGGTAATTTGGACCCTGCAGCAAACACTAACCAGGACAGACAGACAGACCAGCACCTTTCAGGGGACGGTTGGGGGATGGTGCTTGAGGGAGTGAGGGAATGAGTGCCAAAGCAGGAGAGAACACGCAGCAAACTTGTATTAGAGAGAGAGAAGCAACTTGTGCTCTTCAGTCTGCCCTGAGTGTCTTTCTCTCTCTGTCTCTCTGTCTCTCTCCCAGCATTTCTCTCTTTTCTTCAGATTCTCTGCTTTTTAACTGGGGAGTTTGTTTGTCAGTGGTGTTTGCTGAGAGATTGCCTGCCTGTGTAATGGAATGAGTGAATGACTGTGTGTGAATATGTGTGAGTGAGTGAGTGTGGGGGAGCTCTGGGCTCTTGTTGTGCCTTTTTAATCACTTGCTTTGTTTACAATCAATTCCTTTTCACAATCTCTCTCTCCAGAGGAATTTGTTTGTGGAAATGCTGTAACATAAAGATGTGGAATGAGAATGTTTTGGAGGAGGAGTATTCCTTGTACAAGAAGCTTTCTCTCCACAGGGGACCGACCGAGGACTTCACCAGAGGCTGCACGCAATGGGGCTCACGTGAATTTTGTCTGGATCACTATGAGATCAATGGGTCACGGTGGGATCACTCGGAACACCGTGGGATCACGGGCTGCTGGTGGATCACTGGGACACTGTAGGCTCACTGGGACATTGTGGGATCACTGGGACACTGTGGGATTATTGGGACAATGTGTGATCATTGGGTTGCAGTGGGATCACTGGGACACTGCAGGTTCACTGGGACATTGTGGGATCATTGTGTTACTGTGGGATCACTGGGACACTGCAGGTTCACTGGGACATTGTGGGATCACTGGGGACACTGTGGGACCAGTGGGACAATGTGTGATAATTGGGTGACTGTGAGATCACTGGGACACTGGCGGCCATTTTGCTTAAGATGGCCGCCTTGCTGGCCGCCATTAAGTTTCAGCTTCGTGGTATTAAAGGAGAGATGTCTTTACTCATTCTATGTAATATATAAATAATATAACACACGTTATTTTATATACACAAGTTGTTGAATACAAAGAAAGTCTCTCAAACTTTTACACAAATGCAGTTTGGATACTGGGACCTCTGGGTGTACCGTGAAATCACTGGGTGCGCTTTGGGAACACTGGGTGCACTGTGGGATCATTGGGATCATTTTGAGAGCACTGGGACACTCTGGGATTACTGGGGCACTTTGGATCACTGGGTCACTTTGGATCACTGGGAGCACTGCAGGATCAGTGGGTCACTCTGCGATCACTGTGGGATCACTGGGTGCACTGTGGGTCACTGGGACACTGTGCATGACTGGGGAACTATCACTGGGTGCAATGTGGGATCACTCGGTGCACTGTGGATCACTGGGACACTGTGGATCAATGGGGCACTATCACTGGGTGCACTGTGGGATTTTTATTTCATAGTTGGGCCGAAAGGCACTGTTTACCTGCTGTACATTCGATGTAATTCTATGTAACACATGAGTCGTTGTTGTTGTTGTTGTTGTTGTTGTTGTTGTTGTTGTTGGTGCTGTTGCACAAGAGACTGTTGACAAAAATGAAAGCGCATGGAACTTGAGGCAACATATCGACATGGGTAGAGAATTGGTTGGGAGATAGGAGAGAGAGTCGGGATAATGGGTCCATACTCCAATTGGCAGCATGTGACTAGTGGTGTCCCCCAGGGATCTGTAACTGGGGTCTCAGCTTGTCGCCATATTTATCAATGACTTCGATGAAGGAACAGGGAGTAGTATATCCAAGTTTGCTGATGACACTCAGTTAAGTGGTAGAGTCAGTAGTGTGGAATGCGCATGGAAAGTTGGAAAGGGACATTAATAGATTCAGTTATTGGGCAGAACGATGGCAGATGGAGTGCAATGTGGGGTAATCCACTTTGGACCGATGGTCAGGGTATTTTCCAAATGGGAAGAAGCTCGGAACTGTGGAGAAGCAGAGAGAATTAACGGTTCATTTACACATATCAGTAAAAGCCAACGGACGGGTCCAAAAATAATTTAAAAGGCGAACGGAATGTTAGCCTTTATCTCAGGGGGCTGGAATATAAAGAAGTGGAAGTTATGTTCCAGTTATATAAAGCTCTGGTGAGACTGCGTCTGGAGTAACTGCGTTCAGTTTTGGACACTGCACCTCAGGAAGGATAGATTGGCCTTGGAGGGGGTGCAGAGCAGATTCACCAGAATGTTACCGGGGCTGAAAAGGTTAAATTATGAGGACAGGCTGCATGGACTCGGCTCGGATTCCCTCGAGTCGAGAACATTGAGGGGCCGTCTGAGCGAGGTGTTTAACATGTTTAAATGATTCGATAGAATAGAGAGAGAGAACGAATTTCCTCTGGGGAATCAAGAACGAGGGGGACATAACCTTAAAATTAGAACCGTACCATTCAGGTTCGAAATCAGGAAGCACTTTTTTACACAAAGGGCAGTAGAAGTCTGGAACTCTGTCCCCCAAAAGACTGTGGATTCTGGGGGTCAATTGAAGCTTTCAAGACTGAGATCGATAGATTATTGTTGGGTAAGGGTATCGAGGGATGGGGAGCAAAGGCGGGTAAATCGATTTGAGGGACAGATCATCTCTGATCTAATTGAAGGGCGGAACAGGTTCAAGGGGCTCAATGGCCTCCTCCTGTTCCCAATGGAAATGTTGAGAATATGCTTTGTTGAGGCTGTGACGTCCAGGTCAACCCCTGTCCAAACAAGGCAGGCCACATTTGGGAGTTTAATAACTTTGAAATGAACATTTTTCTTTTGTGACTTGTGCAACTTCGATCAATTGAATAGTTATGAAAGAGAATCAATGCAGTCATTCGAACTTCTGGCTGATGATCAGAACAGTGGTTTCTGCAGTGTTGTGGTTATCATGTTCGCCTCACACGCGAAAGTTTCCCGGGTGGAAACATTATGTTGGGGCATTTTTATTTTTCACTGTGAAATACCCGGTCCTGTTAAATTGAACACAAATTCGTGGTCTCACGAGCATTGAACATTTTAAACCGAGCCCTTAAAAATACAGTGTGTAAAATGAGAAGGGATAAAAAGTTCATCGCACAAAAGAAATTATTAAAGTTTTCCAACTTCCCTCAGTAGCCTTTCATTCTGCAAAATAATGTTATCGGTTAATTCATGGTGATCAAAACAATGATTGTTTTAATGAGTAAGTTCGTGCGATTAATGTGTTCAAAAGTTGCTTTCCTGACCGGGAATCGAACCCGGGCTGCGGCGATAAAGGCGCCAAATTCTAACCACTAGACCACCAGGGAGCACTATTTCCAGTGTTATTAGATGTAACATGGATTTTCCTTTCTCTGTGATTGAGCTTTTAATTCTGTTTAGCTCCTTATTGCGAATATTCCCGTGATTAAATAAGAATAATGCACAATAGGCTCATGAAAACCCAGGGAGGTAGCATCCCGCTCACCGAGCCTTTATGGCAGCATTTATCTTACCAAGCACTGGAGTGAGTGAAACTGTCTCCGGGGCGGTCTCAGTGTGGAAAGGAATGCGAGTGAACAAGTTATTTGTCGGTCAGGATGGCCGAGCGGAGTAAGGCGTTGCGTGCAGGTTGCGGTCTCCGCTGGAGGCGTGGGTTCAAATCCCACTTATGACAGTGGTTATTTTGACTCCTATTTCATTTGTTGCTTGAGCTGCAGTTGAATTATCGGCCCAGTTGATTTGCTCTTCCCGCAACAACCAATCCGGTCTCCATCCACGGCACGTTTTGACGCCCACCGTCTCATCCCCAAACCGAGCTTCAAACGAAAATATGCGAGAAACACAAGGCGATAATTCAACAACTATGGAGAGAACAGACACTTGGGGAAATGTACCATCGGCAGAGGAGTAGGCCATTAAGCCCCTCCAGCCCGCTCCGCCATTTGATAAGATCATGGCTAATCTGTGGTCTAACTCCATATATCTGCCTTTGGTCCACATCCCTTCATACCTTCGGTTGGCAAAAAGCTATCTATCTCAGATTTAAAATTCGCAATTAAGCTAGCATCCATTGCCGTTTGCGGAAGAGAGTTCCAAACTTCTATCACCTTTGGTGTGCAGAAGTGTTTTCTAATTTCACTCCTGAAAGATCTGGCTCTAATTTTTAGACTGTGCCCCCTAGTCCTAGAACCCCAACCAGCGGAAATAGTTTCTCTCTATCCGGAAAATGTCAATGACACAGTCAATGGAAGGTGCAGTTCACGAAGGCGGCTCAACAGCACCTTCTCAAGAGCAATTAGGGATGGGCAATAAATGCTGACCTTGCCATTGACACCCACATCCCATGAATGAAGACAAAAAAAGTCGCCTGCATGGCCGAGTAATTTCGTGCTGCTAAGCGACGGGAAGAATGAAACCATCGGCTTCAGTCCTTTGAACGAACTGTATACACTTGCCGTCGAGCTCAATCCCCACTTGGTCCTCTGCCCCGAATATCCACTGCATCAGAAAATACTCCGTAACATAGAATCACAGCATGGAAACGTCATAGAAGGAGGCCATTCGGCCCATTGTGCCTGTGCGAATTCTTTGAAAGAGCTACCCAATTAGACCCACTCCCCTTCCCTTTCCCCAAAGCCCTGCAAAATTTTCCCCTTCAAGGATTTCCCCAGTTCCCCTTTGAATGTTATTATTGAATCTGTTTCCACCACCCTTTCAGGCAGTGCATTCCAGATCATGACAACTCGCTGCGTAAAAACATTCTCCTCATCTCACCTCTGTTGCCAATTACCTTAAACCTGTGTCCTCCGGTTACCATAATTTCTGGCACTGGAAATAGTTTCTCCTTATTTATTCCATCAAAACCGTTCATGATTTTGAACACCTCTGTTAAATTTCCCCTTAACCGTCTCTGTTCAAAGTAGAACAACCCCAGCTTCTCGAGTCTCTCCACCTCACTGAAGTCCCTCATCACTGGCACCATTCTAGTAAATCAACTCTGCTCCCTCTCCAAGGCCTTGACATCCTTCCTAAAGTGTGGTGGGCAGAATTCTGTGTTGGCCAGCTGGGGCGTAACCAGTGATTTATAAATGTTTAGCATAAGTTCCTTGCTTTAGTACTCTAGGCCTCTATTAATAAAGTCAAAGATTCCGGATATTTTTTTTTACAATCTATTCAACTTGTCCTGCCACCTTCAAAGATTTGTGTACGTATGCCCCCAGGTCTCTCTGTTCCTACACCCCCTTTAAAATTGCACCATTTAGTTTAAAGAGCTGGCACAGGCACGATGGGCCGAATGGCCTCCTGTGTTTCAATTATTCTATGTTTTTGATTACACCTCTATGAAGCGCTTTGGGATATCCCCCAGAAGTGGGAGTCAGCAGTTCACTTTCTCCTTTAACACTTCCATCTGACCTGGGCTGCAATAAATAGATGTTTTCGGGGTGTAATGGATATCATGTTGGCCTCACACACGAAAAACTCCCGGTTTAATCCCGGGTCAGAAACAATTTGATGGAACTTGCTCCTCACAAACTTCCAGGGGCGAGCTTTCTCTCGTGCAAATTGGGCTGCAATCCTTTCACATTCAACAACGGCTGCTCCAGATTCCTCGTCTCATCACCACTGAACACTTTTAAGCAGTGCGTAAAATGAGAAGGGATGAAAGTTACAAAAGTTAGCGTAGTTTCGACAGTCGCTCGGCAAACTTGTTATCATTTCATTCAGTGCGAAACAGAAAGTTGTGGGTTTATTAATGGGGATTAAAAGATTCACCTTTTTTTAAATTCGTTCACGGGATGTGGGCGTCGCTGGCGAGGCCGGCATTTATTGGCCATCCCTAATTGCCCTTGAGAAGGTGGTGGTGAGCCGCCTTCTGGAAGCGCTGCAGTCCGTGTGGTGACTTTTCTCCCACAGTGCTGTTTGGAAGGGAGTTCCAGGATTTTGACCCAGCGACAATGAAGGAACGGCGATATATTTCCAAGTCGGGATGGTGTGTGACTTGGAGGGGAACGTGCAGGTGGTGTTGTTCCCATGTACCTGCTGCTCTTGTCCTTCTAGGTGGTAGAGGTCGCGGGTTTCGGAGGTGCTGTCGAAGAAGCCTTGGCGAGTTGCTGCAGTGCATCCTGTGGATGGTACACACTGCAGCCACAGTGCGCCGGTGGTGAAGGGAGTGAATGTTTAGGGTGGTGGATGGAGTGCCAATCAAGCGGGCTGCTTTATCTTGGATGGTGTCGAGCTTCTTGAGTGTTGTTGGAGCTGCACTCATCCAGGCAAGTGGAGAGTATTCCATCACACTCCTGACTTGTGCCTTGTCGATGGTGGAAAGGCTTTTGGGAGTTAGGAGGTGAGTCACTCGCCACAGAATACCCAGCCTCTGACCTGCTCTCGTCGCCGTAGTATTTATATGGCTGGTCCAGTTTAGTTTCTGGTCAATGGTGACCCCCAGGATGTTGATGGTGGGGGATTCGGCGATGGTAATGCCGTTGAATGTCAAGGGGAGGTGGTTGGACTCTCTTGTTGACTTTAATTATTTTGTGTAATTAAGTGAACTGTTTGGTAAAAATAGACTCCCTGACCGGGAAGCGAACCCGAACCGTGGTGATGAAAGTGTCAAATCTTCACCACTGGAGCACCAGCGAGTTTTGTTTACAGCATTATCAGATTTAACGTTGATTTTCCTTTCTCTGTGATTCAGCTTTTAACCCTTTTTAGCTGCTGATTGCGGATATTCCCGTGATTAAATAGGAATAAACTACAATAGGCTCAGGAAAACCCGGGGAGGTTGCATCCCGCTCACCGAGCCTTTCCAGCAGCATTTATCTTACCAAGCACTGGAGTGAGTGAAACTGTCTCCGGGGTTGGGGGGGGGGGGGTCCTCAATGTGGAAAAGGTGGCGAATGAAGGAATCGTTCATCAGTCAGGATGGTCGAGAGGACTAAGGCGCTGCGTTTAGGTCGCAGTCTGCTTTGGAAGCGTGGGTTCGAATCCCATTTCTAGCATGGGTTATTTTGACTCCTGTTTTATTTGTTGCTTGAGCTGCAGTTGATTTTTCGGCCCAGTTGATTTGCTCTTCCCGCAATCAGGAACCCGGTCTCCGTCCACGGCAGGTTTTGACGCCCACCGGCTCATCCCTAAGCCAGGAGAAGTAAATGCCTTTCATGACTGCTGCTTACAAATGTATTTACATGTATCTGTATTATTTATTCATTTATTGGGGTGTATATAATGTCAATGTATTTTCTGGATATTTATTTCTCTATGTCTTATTTCTTATTACACACAAATACATAACACAGATACACAGAGATATAATGATAACCACCACACAGTTACACCCAAATGTATTTATAAGTGTCACAGATGCAATCATATATATTTATAACAAGATATATCATATTGTAAAAATAATTAAAATAAATTTATAAATGGCGCACATAACATAAACACTCACTTTGTAAAGAAGCATGGCATCGATTTATACACATCCATAGTTTAAATTTTCACACCGTCCTGTTCGCAGTCCTGAACAAAGTCCACACACAGAAACTCTCAGCGTTTTTTCAGATGCTGCCCGCCCTATTGTGCATTTTGAGCAGTTCCTTTCCTGTGATGTGATGATTCTGGGTGCCGGGTGTGTGTAATTGGATTTGCTGCAGTCGTGCTGCCGCGGACAGGTGAAAGCTGCTGCTGAGGCTGCCTGATACCCGGTGGGAGTGGGCGGGGATTTGGTAATCTGAAATAAATGAAACGGTGTATGAGAAACTTTCAAAAAGGTAAACATCCAAATCTTTGCTATCAGACCTTGTAGCGCAACGGTAGCGAGTCTGACTCCAGATTAGAAGGTTGTGTGTTTAAATCACGTCGGGCTCACAGTTGTCCTTAGTGTTGTTAGGAGGCTGGATAATGCCCGCTTCCTTATTACAATCCCGTTTTCACAATAAACAGAATCCTGCTCTGAATTTCGCCTCACGAGTTCCCCACTGTCAGGGAGAGAAGCGTCTGATTCCCTCATTTATTTATTGCAAGAAACATAAACAAACACAATTATTAATTCAAAATCAGCCTGCAGCTCCACACGCACAGAGATAAACACAGCCAGAGAGACAGACAAACACCGGGAAATAGACAAACCGGTTTCTCAGAGAATTGACTGTACCGCCACGGTCGAATGTAAGGTATTTTGTTGTTCGCTTTCGTTCCACACCTTGGAATTCAGAAGAATCTGGTACATGGTTTGTCGGACAAGGCACGGGCGCGATGGCCCGAATGACCTGCTTCTGAGCTGTATCCTTCTCCGATTCTGAACTCAGCCCCTCACGGGGAGCCAGCAGCTGCCTCGCTGCAATAATAGACCAAATTGAGCCATTTCAGCAGGCCCGGCTTGTTCAGTCGGTAGACCATGAGACTTTTAATCTCAGGGTCGTGGGTTCGAGCCCCATGTTGGGCGAATTCTGTTTTAAACTTTCACGCTGCTTTCCCGAGTGAACCCTCCGCTTGCTTCACTGTCAGTGCAAGAGACGATTCTGTCAGTGCCGCCTCGTGTGCAATGGTCAAAACTTTAAAAGGAGCAGAAGGTTATTTGGGGTTCAGATACACAAACCTCTCTGATGACCCTGAAATTATGTCAGAGGTTGCTGCCTCACCAACATCTCTTGCTCTCTGACGAGGCACTTGCTCCAGTTTCAATTTACAAACTGGGTAAGTTGGTGATCGGGTGCAGGAGAGCTAGTTTGTGATCTGAGTTGGAGACTCAGCGGCCCCGGGTGAGACAGAGAAAAAAAGTCAGTCCAGGCCCGGCCCCAATCTGCGGATGTGGAACAAAATACGGGAGGAGAGTGGGTGTGAGGTCCCTGTCAAACCATCTGCCCGAACAAAGCTGGCCACAGTCACAGAATCAGAATGGCTACTTCCTGAGGGGGGAGGCCGGTTCATGTGGAAAAGGATCCGGACGAGAATGATCTGATTCATAAGGTTAGGGGAGGGAAATTAGGGAGCTCCTTCGGAACGTTAATTACTTGAAAATGAAGACTTTTTCCTGTGTTGCTTGTGTGGTTTTGATGAATGAAATGTTTGTAAAAAGGCATCCGTGGAGAAGGATTGAGAGCTTTTAGGACTAGAGGGGAAATGAGGAGATTTTTTTTTCACACAGAGGGTTGTTACGATCTGGTAGCCACTCCCTGAAAGGGCGGTGGAAGCAGCTTTCATAGGAACTTTCAAAAGGCAATTGGACAGGCACTTGAAGAGAACTGATTTGCAAGTTTACGGGGAAAAGGCTGAGTTTTTTGGACTAAATTGGACAGATCTTTCAAAGAGTCGGCAGGGCAACACAGCCGAATGGCCTCCTTCTGTGCTGTAATATTCTATGATTCTATTCCATTATTTTAGTGTGGGACAGGAGAGATGTTGTTTAAAGAGAAGTAAAACTGTCCCAATCAGAGCAGAGAGAGATGACTGGTCAGTTCCCCTCTGTCCGGTATCAGTCACCAGCGGTTTTTTTGTGGTGTAGTGGTTAACAGTTCGCTTTACACGTGAACGGCCCTGCTTTCGATCCTGGGCGGACAATTTATATTGCAGTTACTGTTCACATTCTATATTAATGACTTAGATGAGGGGACCGAGTTTAATGGATCCAAGTTTGCTGATGATAAAGAGATAGATGGGAAAGTAAGCCGTGAGGAGGACGCAAAGGGAGGTGGACAGGTTAATTGATTGGGTAAGAAAGTGGCAGTTGGAGTATAAGGTGGGAAAATGTGAAATTGTCCACTTTGGTAGGAAGAATAGAAAAGCAGAATATTTTTCAAAAGGTGAGAGTCCAATAAATGTTGGTATTCAGAGGGAGTTGGGTTTACTTGTAAATAAATCACAGAAATTTAACATGCAGGTACAGCAAGCAATTAGGAAGAAAAATGGTATGTTGGCCTTATTGCAAGGAGGTTGGAGTATAAGGAAGTCTTGCTGCAATTAAATAGGGTTTGGTGAGAACACACCTGGAGTACTTTGATGTAGTCCGCATAGATTTTAGCAAGGCTTTTGACAAGGTCCCAATTGACAGACTGGTCAAAAAAGATGGAATTGCACGAGAGAGGGGACAGAGGAGATTTACGAGGAGGTTGCCATGGCTGGAGAATGTTGGCTGTGAGGAAAGATTGGATAGGCTGGGGTTGATTTCTTTGCAACGGAGGAGGCTGAGGGGTGATTTAATTGAGGTGTACAAAATTATGAAGGGCCGAGATAGAGGCGATTGGAAGGACCTATTTACCTTTGCAGGGAGGTCAATAACCAGGGAGCATAGATTTAAAGTGATTGGTGGAAGGATTAGAGGGGAGCTGAGGGGAATTTTTTTCACCCAGAGGGTGGTGGGTGTATGGAACGCACTGCCTGAAAGGGTGGGAGAGGCAGAATCCCTCGTTACATTTAAATAATACTTGGATATGCACCTGAAGTGGCGTAACGTAAAATGCTACGGACCGAGTGCTGGAAAGTGAGATTAGACTGGGTGGCTTATTTTCGGCCGGCGCGGACGCGATGGGCAGAATGGCCTCCTTCTGTGCGGTAAATTTGCCATGATTCGACAAAATTTGCGTTTGTTTTTTGTAAAAGCAAAATTCCCGAACCGAGAATCGAACCCAGGCCACAGCTGTGAAAGTCCCGAATTCTAACTACAAGACCACCAGGGAAGCCATGGCAGATTTTCAAATGCATCTGGGAGTGTTTACATTAGGTACAAATAACATTTCTGGTTTCGTGACTCTGTTATTTACAAATGTATTATTGTATTATTTGTATCATTTATTTATTTATTTATTGGGGTGTATATATTGTGAAGCTACTTTTGGCGCTGATATGAGTCTGTATAATTCCGCAATTAATGCTTCATTTGCGTTTTCACAATAACAAGTCTGTCTCACTTGTTCCCCAGTGTCAGGGAGGGAAGTGTCTGATGCCCTCTTTTATTTAATGTTAAAAACAGAAGACAAACACTCGGATTCGTTCAATATCAACCTGCAGGTCGACAGAGACACAGAGATAATCACAGCCAATGATATGGACAGCCAGGGTCGAGTTCACTGAGACGACAGACAAGAGTGGTTGCAACTTCCAGGCCCGGCCAACTCATTCGGCAGCACATGAGCCTCTTAAACTCAGGGTCGTGGGTTCGAGCCCCACGTTAGGCGAATGCTCTTTTCAACTGTTTCTGTTGCTTTCAGGGGAGAACCCAAGCTCTGATTCCCCCTGACCTCCCGTGCAGTGTCACCGCGCACATTGTGGCCGCGCCCGGGCTGATTTCTCTCTCTCTCACCGCTGAGTCTGCTACACCGTGATCACCAACTCATCCAGTTTGTAAATTTAAACCGGAACAGGTGCCTCACAAAGGGCAAGAGAAATAGGGAAGGCTGCAACCTCTGACAAAATCTCATTCCCATTGGAGGTTTGTGTATCTGAACCCCGAACACTTTCTGCAACTTTAAAAAGTTTTGACATTCACTGTACAGGACGCGGCACCTTGAGACTCGTCTCTGACACTCACAGTGATGCGTCTGGCCGTTTTCACTCGTTAAACAGAGATTGTGACATTGTGATATTGTCTTAGACACCCTCACCAGCGGAAAGGTTTTGTCTATCTACCTTTCAAAATCCTAAAAAGCCTTCAAAATTCCAGGGAATACAAGTGTGTAACCGCTGCTCATAATTTAACCCTTCGAGCCCTGCTAACGTTCTGGTAAATCTGGGCTGCGCTCCTTCCAAGACCAATATACCCTTTTGGAATAAAAGGGAATAAAACTTGAAATGAGCATCACTGAGGATCAGTTTTCTCTCACTCAAAGTTTCGTGAAGTAAAAGATACAGCTTTTCAATAATAAGGGAGCAGCCATTGTCGCCTTTTTTGGCAGGAGAAAAAAACTCCTACCTGGATTTTTATGGAGAGCAAGTTTCAACATAACATTTATGCTCTGGAACCTTTCGTGTGTTAGAGCAAACGCGATAACCGCTACACTACGGAAACTGCTACTATTTCATTAACAACAATGGTGAACTGACTTACTCTCCTGTCTCTGTTCTGATTTGGAATGTGTTGCTTCTCCGTCCAGCAACACTTAACATGTTACAAAACAGAAGGAGATCATTCGGCCCATCGTGCCTGTGCTAGCTCTTTGAAAGTGCTATCCAATGGTCTCACCACCCATAAGCTCTTTCCTCAGAAGCCCTGCAATTTATTTTCCTTTTCAAGTATTTATCCAATCCACTTTTGAAAGTTACTATTGAATCTGCTTCCACCGGCCTTTCAGGCAGCGCATTCCAGATCATAACAACTCGCTGTGTAAATTATGTTCCCTCATGTCGCCTCTGGCTCTTTTGCCAATTACCTGAAATCTGTGTCCTCTGGTTACCGACCCTTCTGCTACTGAAAACAGTTTCTCCTTATTTGCTCTATCAAAACCTTTCATTATTTTGAACACTTCTGTCAAATCTCCCCTTAACCTTCTCTGCTCCAAGGGGATAATCCCAGCTTCTCCATTCTCGCCATATAACTGAAGTCCCTCATCCCTGTTACCATTCTAGTAAATCTCCTCTGCACCCTCTCCAAGGCCTTGACATCTTTCCTAAAGTGCGGTGCCCAGAATTGAACACAATACTCCAGCTGCAGCTTAATCAGTGTTTTGTAAACGTTTGTCATAACTTTGTTGCTTTTTTACTCTATGCCCCGATTAATAAAGTCCATTTCACAAGGCTGTCTATGTCCTCCTGAAGTCTGATAGTATCTATCACATTGTTTGATCGATTCCCGAGTTTCGTGCCATCTGCAAACTTTGAAATTATACCCTGTACACCCAAGTGCAGGTCATTAATGTATGTAAGAAAAATGAAAACTTTTTGCAGTGTGACTTGTGTGACTTTAAGCCGAGTTTATAGAACATCTTCTCATAATTTAAGGCATCGCACCCTGGTAACAATCTGGTGAATCTGTGCTGCACTCCTTCCAAGGCCAATATATCCTTTCAGATTAAAAGGGTATAAACTTGAAATAAGCGTCACTGTGGATCAGTTTTCGCTCACTCAAAGTTATCTGTTGAGTGAAATAAAAGAAAGCGCTTTTAAAGAATAAGCAAGCAGCCACTATCGCCCCTTTTGACAAGCCTATTTTGTGGCACTTTATCAAACGCCTTTTGAAAGGCCATATACAAAACATCAACCACATTGCCCTCATCAGCCGTCTCTGTTAACTAATCAGAAAACTCAATCAAGATTTGCCAAGAAAGCCACAGTGGCTTTCTTGTCCAAATGACAATTGATTTTGTCCCGGATTATCATTTCTAAAAGCTTCCCACTACCGTGGTTAAACTGACTGGCCTTTAATTGCTGCGTTTATCCTTTCACTCTTTTTTGAGCAAGGGTGTAAAATCTGCAATTCTCCAGTTCTCTGGCACCAAACCCTGTATCTAAGGAGGATTGAAAGGTTATGGCCAGGACCTCTGTCATTTACACCCTTACTTCCCTCAGCAACCAAGGATGCATTCTATTCGGACCAGGTGACTTATCTACTTTAAGTACAGCCAGCCTTTCTAGTATCTCCTCTTTATCAATTTTCACCCCATCCAGTATCCCAACTACCTCCCCTTTTACTGTCATTTAGGCAGCATTTTCTTCCCCGGTAAAGACGGATGCAGAATACTCATTCAGTACCTAAGCAATGCCCTATGCCTTCATGTGTAGATCTCCTTTTTGGTCCCTAATCGGTCTTACCCCTCCTCTTACTACCCGTTTACTATGTATATGCTGATCGAAGACTTTTAATGACTTGATGAAGGGATCGAGTTTAACGTATCCAAGTTTGCTGATGATACAAAGCTAGGTGGGAAAGTAAGCTGTGAGGAGGACACAAAGAGTCTGCAAAGGGATATAGACAGTTTTAGTGTGTGGGCAAGAAGGTGGCAGATGGAGCATAATGTGGGGAAATGTGAGGTTATTCACGTTGGTAGGAAGAACAGATAAACAGTATATTTTTGTAATGGTGAGAAACTATTAAATGTTGATGTCCACAGAAACTTGGGTGTCCTGGACACCTGATCTCCAGGTTGTACTAACCTAGTATAAGCATATAAAACCTGATGACGGAGAAAGGCTAAATAAACACGAAGACACGAAACAATCCTTGGTGGTTTCTGAGAGTCAGCAAAGTCGGATGGTTTACGATCATGAGTTAAGATCAGTGGTGTTTACGTACAGAACAATGTAACCGAATCGTATAAAGATAGGGCATGCTCCCTTCTCAAATGTTAGAGCTCTCAATAGGGGTCAGTCAGAAGTCCATTGCCACAGGCAGTCAGCACAGGTCAGTTCTGATATATCTGGATTCGCAGACAGGTCAGGTTGTGTTGATTGCTTGACATTAATGTAATCTGTAGACAGTTGTATTATAATAATAATCCTGTTGAATGTAATGTTGAAGACAGCTGTGGTACAACTCTGTTGTAAGTCAATCTACCAAACTTGCTATTTTGTAACCACTCGGGCTAAAATCTAGCGGAAGTTATTGTTGATGGATTAACAACTCATATTTGCGACAGTAACGGGAGAAATCCGCTAACATTCACTTTATATATAAACATCACACCCATAGTTTATATTTTCACACGTTCTCTTTTGCAGTTCTAACCAAAGTCCAAACATCGAAAGTCCACGTGTTTTTCAGAAGTTTCCCGTCCTGTTATGTATTTTGAGCAGTTTCCGACAGACATAAACATCACACCCACAGTTTATATTTTCACACGTTCTTTTTTGCAGTTCTAATCGAAGTCGAATCACCGAAAGTCTAAGTGTTTTTTAGAAGTTTCGCCTCCTGTTCTGTAACTTGAGCAGTTTCCCACATCCTTTTCCTGTGATGTGATAATTCTGGGTGCAGGATGAATGTAATTGGATTTGCTGCAGTCCGCTGACAGCAGGCGATGGAAGCGAGCGCCATGCTGCCGCTGACAGGTGAAGGATGCTTCTGATGCTGCCTGACATCCGGTGGGAGTGGGCGGGGATTTGAAAGCCAACCCATTCGACCAATCTCGGAGCTCAAAAGCGGTGATTGACAAACATTGATAGAAACAATCACCCATTAAAACACCCAGGCATCGTAGAGCAACGGTAGCGCGTCTGACTCCAGATCAGAAGGTTGTGTGTTCAAATCACGTCGGGGTCACAGTTTTTTTCCCTGAGAGCCGGTTTGAACAATTCTGCAATTCAAGTTTTCTTTGCGTCTTCACAATTAACAGAACCCTGCTCGAAAGTCTGCCTCTGGTCGGGAGGGAAGCACCTGATGACCTCATTTATTTAATGCAAATAACAGAAGACAAACACACATCTTCGTTCAAAAACCACCCTGCAGGTGGACACATAGTGAGATAAACACAGGGCAGAGATGCAGACAGTATCCGGAAACATAGGGAAATAGACAAGAGAAATAGATTGAGCGCTTTGTTATCAGAAAATTGTCTGAACCTCCACGGTCAATGAAAGGGCTTTTGTTGGCCGGTTTCCCATTGAACCGGAGAATTCGGGAGAACTTGGTGGATGGTTGGTTCGTATTCCCTTGTCCCCCACCATTGGAAAAGGTTTGTCCA
The DNA here is from genome assembly GCF_035084215.1 of Heptranchias perlo. Classification (NCBI taxonomy): domain Eukaryota; kingdom Metazoa; phylum Chordata; class Chondrichthyes; order Hexanchiformes; family Hexanchidae; genus Heptranchias; species Heptranchias perlo. The sequence continues at coordinate 1,822,962 of NW_027139655.1, read as the reverse complement.
TCCCACCGGACTAACTCCTTTCAAAAGCCACTCTGTCCGAAGCCAATATATCCTTCCAGATGAGAAGGGAATAAAACTTGAAAAGAGCGTCACTGTGGATCAGTTTTCTCTCACTCAAAATTTTCTGTTTAATGAAGTAAAATATGCAGGTGACAAAGAATACGGCAACAGCCACTGTCTCCCTTTTTGGCAGGAGAAGAAAATCGATCTGTCTGTTTGTGGAGACCAAGTTCAAACATAATGTTTCCGCCCGGGATCGCACTGGGGACCTTTCGCGTGTAAAGCGAACGTGATAACCGCTACACTACGGAAACCGATGGCATAGTGTATAACACAATGGGTAGCTGAATGGTGTGCTCTCTCTGCTCGGACTTGGAATGTGTTCTTTCCATTGCAGCTGGAGACACAGACAGTGGCTGCTCCCCCTTAACTTTAAAAACTCTCAGGGTAGTGGGTTTGAGCCCCACGTTGGGCGAGTACCGTTTTAAACTTTTATGCTGCTTCCACCCGCCCCCCTCCGTCTCACCGCACACGATGGGGCCGCGCCCGGGCTGAATCTCTCCAATCAGGTTTCCGCCCCTGTCGCAGCATGAAATGGTCCTTATCAAAGTCACAAATGACACCCTATGTGACGACCACCATGATAAACTATCCCTCCTCATCCTTCTCAAATACAATATCTCACCGTGCTGTTATGCTGTTAGACTAGTTTCCTCTCTCTGCTCTTATTTGGAATGTGTTGCTTTTCCATCTGACAACACTTAGTATCATGGTATTATGTTAGTCCACAAGAGGAGATCATTCGGCCCATCGTGCCTGTGCCGGGTCAAACACACGTATTCGTTCAAAATAAGTTCAGAGACAGATTGAGTGTTTTTTTTATCAGAAAATTGCCTGAACCCCCACAGTCCACAGCTTTCCTCCTCGCTATCAACCACACGGCCTACTTTTATGTCAACCGCAAATTTCTCAATCATGCCCCCTACGCTTAAGTCCAAATCGTTAATGTATACCACAAAAAGCAAAGGACCAAGTACCGAGCCCTGCGACACCCCACTGGAAACAGCCTTCCAGCCGCAAAAACACCCGTTGACCATTACACATTGCTTTCTACCACTCAGCTAATTTTGGATCCAATAAGCCACATTCCCTTGGAGCCCATGGGCCTTAACTTTTTCGACCAATCTGCCATGTGGGAATTTTTCAAAAGCCTTGCTACAATCCATGTAGACTACATCAATTGCGCTACTCTCATCGATCCTCCTTGTCACCTCCTCGAAAAATTCAATCAGGTTCGTTGGACACGACCTCCCCTCAACAAATCCATGCTGACTGCCCTTGATTGGTCCGTGCCTTTCGAAGTGACAGTTGATCCTGTCCCTCATTTGAAATGGAGTCTTTCTCCTGCTTGCTGCAATAACAGATAAGGCGGTTGTTAGTACTCAGGCCTGGCTAGCTCAGTTGGTAGAACATGAGACTATTAATCTCAGGATCGTGGGTTCGAGCCCCACATTAGGCGAGGACCATTTTTAAGTTTCATGCTGCTATCACTGGCCAACAGTGCAGAAATAATGCAGAATAAAACATGGTATTGGTAGTCAGAATGGCCGAGCGGTCTAAGGCGCTGCGTTCAGGTCGCAGTCTCTGCTGGAGGCGTGGGTTCGAATCCCACTTCTGACATTGTTCATTTTTACCAAGACGTGGAAATATTTTATTTGTGGATTGGGCTGCAGCTGATGATTCTGCCAAGTTGATTTGCTCCTCCCACAAAAGCAACTGGCTTTGTCATGCATATGTGACTTGAGAAGTTTTGAATGGTGAAATGTTTGACATATTAATGACCGGGACAAAGAAATAGAACAGCAGTGGGAAGCATTTAAAACGATGATCGATGGAGTCCAGGAGAAATATATCCCACGACAAAGCAAGAAAAAACTAGCCAGAAATGATACAACAGGGATGAATAAAGAAATAAGGACAAAATTGAAACTAAAGAAAAAGGCACACACGAGACAATAAAGGAGAGAGGGGAATGTGAAAATACTGGGAAAGTAGTCTAAAGAACTATTGGAAAGGCAAAAAGGAATATCAAAAAAGCGAAGTATTCTGGACACATCAACAGCCAAAGAAAATTTAGGATTGGAATAGGGCCACTAAGGGATACACATGACAAACTCACAGGCAATGACAGCGAAATGGCAGAAATATTAAATAATCACTTTGCTTCAGTATTTACCAGGGAGACTAATATTGTGGGCATGACAGGAGAAGAAGAGATCAAAAAAAATATAAAGACATTTAAGATCGAAAGGGGGGAGATAATTCATAAACTAATCAAACTTAGAGAGGAAATTTCCTGTTAGGAGCCGAACCAGAGTTTCAAACCGCTCAGCCACGCTAATTTCCGTATTACTGTTCAGGAGCTCAGTTCACAGGGACACGATTTTTGCGCTCCATTTAGAGAGGCTTATTGGCAGGTGGAAATTGACCTATTAATAGAATCATAGAAAAGGACAGCGCCATTCGGATGCCATTCGGCCCATCGTGCCTGTGCCAGCTCTCTGAAAGTGCTGTCCAGTTAGTCCCACTCGCCTGCTGTTTCCCCATAGCCCTGAAAAAGTTTCCATTCAAGCGTTTATCCAATTCCCTTTTGAAAACTGTGAGTTAAGAAAAACAATATTGAAAGGGGTGCTGGGGCCTCTGCAGAGTCGATGTAGAGTGTGTGATGATTGAAGTTATCAAGATGGTTGCTTTACACATGGTATGTTGTGCAATCATCCTGAAATATCTTCAATATCCAATACAAATTGAATTGCAAATCTGACGGACAAACACTGGAAAACAAGTCACGAGTGAACGCAAATCATCTGGGACCCGTTTTCAGCCTCACCGCACTTTAAATAAAGTGAAATAACTTTGCATTGAAAAGATTTGGAACTTGCATCTGTGCCTTTATCTGTTCCATTTCTTAAAGTTGCTGGCGTCTGATGATGAACACGCCTCTGCTCCCTCCATTGAACAAGAAAGGAGGTGTTTGACGTTGACGGGACCTGTTGGTTCTGAGCTCATTCTTTACATTGAGTGGGTTCGCGTCCTTCAACTTTAGCCCAGCGGTGAACTTCGCAGCAAACAAGTTCGACACCGTCTCACCGCGGACGCTGACTGCCATGTTTATTGTAAACAATTTTACAACACCAAGTTATCGTCCAGCAATTTTATTTTAAATTCACAAGCTTTCGGAGGCTTCCTCCTTCTTCAGGTGAACGTTTGTTGGAAATGACAAACGTTTCCAACAAACGTTCACCTGAGGAAGGAGGAAGCCTCCGAAAGCTTGTGAATTTAAAATAAAATTGCTGGACTATAACTTGGTGTTGTAAAATTGTTTACAATTGTCAACCCCAGTCCATCACCGGCATCTCCACATCATGCCATGTTTATTGTTATTTCTTTCAGACCTAAATAAATAGTGACCGTGATTTTAAATTTGCACTCAATGATTTTTAGGTAGTCTCCTTTCAGTGTTTCAAAGGCGACCCCTAATTTATGATAGTCCGGCCATTTCACCAGCCGTGTTGAAAACAAAACATGTCTCTGCTTTTCGCGGCTTTTTTCGAAAGGCAAAAAATATATTTCCCGTGACCTCTGAAGGATGGACAAGGACAGTTCAGAAAGCTGAAGCAAGTTCACCGAGCTTAAATCGTCTGAACACGTTAAAGGCGATATATACAGATATATATATATATATATACAAGTAGTTGCTGTCTGTTTCTGTGGTTGTCTTTTTTCTGTGTGTGTCCATCTGCAGGTCGATTTTGAATCAATACCAGTATTCGTGTCAGTTTGTTGCATGAAATAAATGAGGGTGTCAGGCGCTCCCCTCCCTGCCACTGGGTAGGTACTGAGTCAGGGTTTCGACCAAACTTCTGTTTTGTTTTGTGTGAAAAAGCAATTGAAACCTTCGTTCTGGAATTATCCAGTCTCATGTGAGCGGTGAAAGAAACAGTGACCCCGATGTGATGTGAACACGCAGCCTTTTGATCTGGAGTCAGACCTTTGCGCCACGCACTCTGAAGACAGGATCCTGGATGTTATTATATTTTTTGAATGTTTCTCAAACACCGTTTCATATATTGGTTAAATAGATAGGGCTTATCAAATCTCCGCCAGATCCCACCGGGAATGAGACAGTCTTGGAAGCAGCCTTCACCCCGAATATCACGCTGGCATTCATCGCCTGCTCCCAACGGACTGCATGAACAGGGCTGGGAGATATGGACTTTGTTCACATCATTCAGCAATGTGAATCGTTAAATATTTAATCATTTTTAATGGGGACAAGGTTTCAAAATGCTCCCGCCCGGTTTCGAAACGGGGACCTTTCACCTGCTCGGCAAACGGGATAACCACTGTACTACGGAAAACTGATGCTTCAACCTCTGTGATATGGATATAACCCTTCAGCCAAACTAATTTCCGTATTACTGTCCAGGAGCTCATTTCACAGGGATACATTTACTGCGCTGTATTTAGGAAGGCTGCAGAGAAGGATCGGTGGCGATGGTCAGGCAGGGAATCCCAGAGCATCGCGCCCACACAGACATTTCACTGTTTTTTTCATGTACCTGTTATCCGACCGCAGTTTAAACTATTGCGAATGGCATGCTCAGATGATATTGTTCATTGAGTGTTTTCTTGCTCGAAACATCAGCCTTTACGGTTAACAGCCGAACGCGCTAACCGATTGCGCCACAGAGACCAACCGGTGCGGTTTCTTGCAAGATACACGAAAGCAGCGTGTCACCTGGCCAAAGTTTCATGTTGCAGCCACAGAAATGTAGTTGTCCATTATCAGTGTTACTTTTCCAGAAATAAAGGAAGGAACATTGTTTGTGGAAACATGGAAACGGTCTGATCTCGTTCACAGCATCGATATCACCGCCAACCAGCTCTCCTGCAACCGGCGCGCTAATCGCTGCTTTGTCTGTTACTTATTAGCACTGCGGGAGAGCCTTCGTCACACGGATTGCAGCGGTTCAACAAGGCGGCTCACTACCACCTTCTCAAGGGTAATTAGGGATGGGCAATAAATACCGGCCTCGCCAGCGACACCCACATCCCATTCACGAATTAAAAAAAATATTAATTTCAGATTCTGCATCAGTTTGAGGTGCTCTATTGGATTAAGCTGTTGTATTTGTTTGAGGTACTTTATTGCTTTGAGATACTGTATTGGATTGAGATGCTGTATTAGTTTGAGGTATTAATTTATGTTTCAGGTTCTGTATCGGTTTGAGGTACTGTATTAGTTTAAGGTGTTGTATTTGATTGAGGTACTGTATTAGTTTGAGGTACTTTATTAGTTTGAGATGATGTATTAGCTTGAGGTATTATATTAGTTTCAGGTTCTCTATCCGTTTCAGGTATTGTATTAGCTTGAGGTACCGTATTAGTTTGAGGTATTGTTTTAATTTGAGAAGCTCTATCAGTTTGAGGTGTTATATTAGTTTGGGGTATCTGTATTGTAAGGAAAGAGTTAGTCTTTATATTGAATTAATATTAACCTTTACCTTTTGCCTCTTAAGTAAGGAAGTATAAATCTCTGTTGGGAGAATGAAACTACAATCATAAGACAGATTTGCTTCATTTTATATGCATGCATATGTTTAATATAGAGACTAGTAGATTCTGAAGTCCAGCAACTCTTCGATCGGAGCTGATATCATAATACTCATAAGTTTAATTATCCTTTTGATATAAACAATTCTCTGACAATCATAACAAGGCCTTTAAATCATTCACAGCTGGTGTGTTTGTGTGTCAGACAGCATTGTGTGCTATTCGTCTTAACAGCTTCACAGGGAAGCAGGAGAGGTGTGACATCTGTATGTTTGCTCCGTATCATTCCAAGCTGACGCAGCGGGAAAGGGCTGCACTGGTGAGAGATAAACACCATTCTGCTCACTGGTCAATGGGCAAGGCCATATGTTTTAACTCACAAGTTCAAAAGTTATAGTTATAATTAATGCCTAAAGCAGAACACCTGGCTGTGCGGAAGGAGCCTGTTTGTACCACAAGGCGACATCTAGTGGAGGAGTGTAGTTAGGTGATGAGGGAAGTGATACTCTGATAACAGAGAAAATGATGGAAACCCTCAGCGGGTCAGGCAACATCTGTGCAGAGAGAAACAGAGTTAATGTTTCAGGTCAATAACCTCTCATCAGAACCAAGTTGGGCAGTTGTGTTGGTAATAGTATGAAACATAGGAATTGTTGCACTCATGTGGGCTGATTTGGGTACTTTTCTGTCTTTGGAAGTTCAAGATCAAAAGTGAAATAAGGGCTCGTCCGGGATTTCAATCCGGGACCTCTCGCATATTTGGACTAAAAACCCCTAAACGAGAATCATACCCCGAGACCAACGAGACCAATAACAACGAGCAATGCACTTAAGATCCAGCCATCGTAAAACCCTTTTTGGTGGCTATCCTTGATCAGCAATTATGAGGACAGGTTGCATGGACGAGACTTTCATTCCCTTGAGTATAGAAGATTAATTGAGTTGTTTAAGATGATTAAAGGATTTGCCAGGGCAGATAGAGACTATTTCCTCTGGTGGGGAGAGTCCAGAACAAGGGGGCATAACCTTAAAATTAGAGCTGGGCCATTCAGGGGTGATGTCAGGAAGCACTTCTTCACATAAAGGGGAGTGGAAATCTGGAACTCTCTCCCCTAAAAAGCTGTTGAGGCTGGGGGTCAATTGAAAATTTCAAAACAGAGATTGATAGATTTTGGGGCTAATTCGGGAGTTTAATGACTTTGACATTTTTTCCCTGTGACTTGTATGGTTTCGATCGATGAAATGTTCGTGAAAAGAGTCAGTGTAAAGAGAGTCAGCAGTTCATGTTTTCCCGAGACACTTCCTTCAGACCTGAGACCGAAAAGTTTGTCGTTTCCGTAGTGAAGCGGTTATCATGTTCACCAGTTACACGCAGAATGTTCCCGATTTGACCTCGGAGGGAAGCATGTTGTTGGGACTTGCTCCCCATAAACCTCCAGAGACGAGCTTCTTCATGCGTGAAAGGGGCTACAAACCTTTTTAAATTTAAGAGCGGCTGCACCAGATTCCTGGTATAATAAGCACTAAACATTTTTAAGCAGACTCCTAAAATACAGTTTGTAAAATGGGAAGAGATAAAAGTTCATGACATGCAAAGCACAAAGATTTATTAACGTTTTAATTGTCACTTGGCAAACAAGTTAGCATTTTCTTCAGTGTGCAACAGAACGTATTAATGGTTATTAAAAAAACATTAAGTGTCTCACAGACTTGAATTATTTTTGTGCAATGAACTATTCCCAACCACCAAGGAACACTGCAGCAAACATATATATATTTAAGTATATAATAAGTATATATACATGCATAATCTATGCTCTCAATCGAACTCATAGCGCAATAGTAGCACATCTGATTCCAAATCAATAAGAATATGCGTGTTCAAATCACGTGGAAGTCACTATTAACTTTACCATGCATGAAAGCCTGGATAATTTCGGAATTACTGCTTTTTAACAATAAACGGGACTTTGGTCACTTGTTCTGCAGTGTCAGGGAGGGAAGCGTCATTTAAAAATAAACGACTGGCAGCGGTGAGCAAGTTAAGGCACAGCAGGTGTTGGGACAAGTGAGTGAACCGCCTTAGTTCAGTTGGTTGGTGCTTAAACGCCCGGGTGCTTGATTCTGACACATTGATGGGCCCGAGGGAATTTTACAAGTGATGGTCATTGCTCCCTGTCATTGATAATTGAAATGAAATGTTAATCTGGCAAAACCGGCGAACAAAATATTAAACAAGCGAAATAAATACTGAGCAAAATTAATTCCAATATTTGGGGGAAGTGCAGCGGAAAAGCAGAAGATCTGAATGGAATGATCAATGATTGAGCGGAATACATTGCTCGACTTGTTACTCGATTGCCTTCTACACCATGGAATTCAGGAGAACATGTTTCATGGTTTGTACTGAACCCTTGGAGCGGAGCCAACAGCCTCTCGCTGCAACAACAGACAAGGAAGTAACAGTTTCCTCAGGCTTGGCGAGCTCAGTCGGTAGAGGCATTCACCTCATGATCGTGGGTGCGAGTTTCAACTTTTACGCTACACGTTTACGGACCCCAGCGCTCCATTTTCGCTGAAATGGAGAATTACTACGCCACCTTTTTCTTGATATCACAATTGCTGGCGTGCGACGGGAGGGGTCCGTGTGACGTTCCAGTCAAACCCCCCTTCCGGGAACGCAACGATTTTAAAATACTCATCCTTCCTTTCAAATCCCACCATGGCCCTCGCCCCCTCCCGTTCTCTGTAACCTCCTCCAACCCTACAACCCTTCGAGATCATGTCGCTACAAGAGTAGGTCAGAGGCTGGGTGTTCTGCGGCGAGTGACTCACCTCCTGACTCCCCAAAGCCTTTCTACCATCTACAAGGCACAAGTCAGGAGTGTGATGGAAGACTCTGCACTTGCTTGGATGAGTGCAGCTCCAACAACACTCAAGAAGCTTGACACCATCCAAGATAAAGCAGCCCGCTTGATTGGCACCCCATCCACCACCCTAAGCATTCATTCCCTTCACCACTGGCGCACTGTGGCTGCAGTGTGTACCATCCACAAGATGCACTGCAGCTGCAGCAACTCGCCAAAACTTCTTCGACAGCACCTCCCAAACACGCGACCTCGACCACCTAGAAGGACAAGGGCAGCAGGCACATGGGAACAACACCAACTGCACGTACCCCTCCAAGTCACACAACATCCAGACTTGGAAATATATCGGCCGTTCCTTCATCGTCGCTGGGTCAAAATCCTTGGAACTCCCTACCTAACAGCACTGTGGGAGAACCTTCACCACACGGACTGCATCGGTTTAAGAAGGCGGCTCACCACCACCTTCCCAACGGCAATAAATGCTGGCCTTGCCAGCGACGCCCACATCCTATGAACGAAAAAACAATCTCTGTGCTCCTCCAATTCTGGCCTGTTGCGCATCGCCGATTTTAATCGCTCCACCATTTGCGGCTGTGCCTTCAGCTGCCCAGGCCCTTAGCTCTGGAATTCCCTCCCTAAACCTCTCCACCTCTCTCTCCTTTAACACATACGTTAAAACCTACCTCTTCGGCTGAGATTTTGGTCACCTGTCCCAATATCTCCTTATGTGGTTCAGTGTCAAGTTTTGTTTAATAACGCTCCTGTGAAGCACCTTGTGACGTTTTACCACGTTAAAGGCGCTTTATAAATGCAGGTTGTGTCCTCTGGTTATCGACCCTCCTGCCAATGGAAACAGCTTCTTCCTATCCATTCTATCAAAATCCCCTCATAAGTTTGAACGCCTCTATTAAATCTCCCCTTCACCTTTTTTTGCTCTAAGGAGAACAATCCCAGCTTCTCCAGTCTCTCCACATACCCCATCCCTGGACACGATGCAAGGCGGAGGGTTGCAACCAGGTTTGCAAATTATTGCCAGTCGGGAGCTGGACAAATCGAAAGGAACCGAAATGACAAACAGCTTTGTGAATCTGTCGAAACGCTTTGGGAAACGGAATTGGAGACGAATAAAGGACTGACCAGACAGGCGGTCAAGACGCAGCTGAGTCGGCATGTCCCCCTGGAACAGTTACTCTGATGTTGTGGGTGAAATTAAGAGGTCGGAGCCATTTAAACCGCTCAGTTACTGCAGATCAGGGATCAAAACCTGACATCAGCGTCAGGACGCTCAGAATATATTTTCATTCATTCATGGGATGTGGGCGTCGCTGGCGAGGTCGGCATTTATTGCCGATCCCTAATTGCCCTTGAGAAGGTGGTGGTGAGCCGCCTCCTTGAACCGCTGCAGTCAGTGTGGCGAAGGTTCTCCCACAGTGCGAATTAGTAACAGACAAAGCACCGGTGGGCGCGCCGGTTGCAGGAGAGCTGGTTGGCGGTGATATCGATGCTGTGAGCGAGACCAGACCGTTCCCATGTTTCCACAAACAATGTCCCATCCTTTGTTTCTGGAAAAGTAACACTGATGGTGGACAATTGCATTTCTGTGGCTGCAACATGTAACTTTGGCTAGTTGACACGCTGCTTTAGTGTATCTTGCAAGAAAAAAGATCAGACGGTCACTGTGGCGCAATCGGTTAGCGCGTTCGGTTGTTTATCAAAAGGTTGGTGGTTCGAGCCCACCCAGGGACGGAAATTACATCCTTTTCTTCCCACTTTTGGATTCATTGCCTCATTCTGATCGCCCTGAAGCCGGTGCCATGTTTTAATTCCTGATCTGCAGTAACTGGGAGCACTTTAAATGGCTCCGATCTCTTCATCTCATTTCAAGTTTTCTAATGTGTGATTTGGCTGCAAGAAAACACTCTGTGAACAATGTCATCTGAGCATGCCTGATTCGCCACAATTTACACTGCGGTCGGATATCAGGCACATGAAAAAACAGTGAAATGTTTGTGTCGGCGCGATGCTCTGGGATTCCCTGCCTGACCATCGCCACCGATCCTTCTCTGCAGCCTTCCGAAATACAGCGCAGTAAATGTATCTCTGTGAAATGAGCTTCTGGACAGTAATACGGAAATTAGTTTGGCTGAGGGGTTAGGTCCCGAACACGGAGTTTTAGGTATTAGGGTTCCGTAGTGTAGTGGGTATCACATTCGCCTCCCACGCGAAAGGTTCCCGGGCGGAAACATTTTGAAACCTTGTTCCCATTAAAAATCAGTAAATATTTAACGATTCACACTGCTGATTAAATGTGAACAAAATCCATATCTCCAAGCCCTGTTAATGCAGTCCGATGAGAGCAGGCGATGAATGCCAGCGTGATATTGGGGGTGAAGGCTGCTTCCAATGCTGTCTCATTCCCGATGGGATCTGGCGGAGATTTGATAAGACTCATCCATTCAACCAATAAATGAAACGGTGTTTGAGAAACATTCAAAAAATATAATAACATCCAGGACCCTGTCTTCAGAGTGCGTGGCGCAAAGGTCTGACTCCAGATCAAAAGGCTGCGTGTTCACATCACATCGGGGTCACTGTATCTTTCACCGCTCACATGAGACGGGATAATTCCCGAATGAAGGTTTGAATTGCTTTTTCACAAAAAAAAAGATGTTTGGCCTAAAACATGATTCAGTACCTACCCAGTGGTAGGGAGGGGAGCGCCTGATGCTCATTTATTTCATGCAACAAACTGACACGAATACTGGTATTGATTCAAAATCGACCTGCACATGGACACACACAGGAAAAAATCAACCACAGAAACAGACAGCAACTACTTGCATATTTTTACATACATATATATATATATATATATCGCCTTTAACGTGGTCAGACGATTTAAGCTCGGTGAACGTGCTTCTGCTTTCTGAAATTTACTTGTCCATCCTTCAGAGGTCACGGGAAATATATTTTTTGCCTTTCGAAAAAAGACGCGAAAAGCAGAGACATGTTTTGTTTTCAACACGGCTGGTGAAATGGCCGGATTATCATCAGTTAGGAGTCGACTCTGAAACATTTAAAGGCGACGACATAAAAATCACTGAGTGCAAATTTAAAATCACGTTTACTATTTATTTCGGTCTGAAAGAAATAACAATAAACATGTCAGTCAGAGCCCGTGGTGAGACGGTGATGAACTTGTTTGCTGTGAAGTTCACCGCTGGACTTCAGCTGACGCCGTTTAAAGGACGCGAACCCACTCAATGTGAAGGATGAACTCATAACCAACAGGTCCCGTCAACGTCAAACACCTCCTTTCTTGTTCAATAGAGGGAGCAGAGGCGTGTCCAGCATCAGACACCAGCAACTTTAAGAAATGGAACAGATAAAGGCACAGATGCAAGTTCCAAATGTTTTCAATGCAAAGTTATTTCACTTTACTTAAAGTGCCGTGAGGCTGAAAACGGGTCCCAGATGATTTGCGTTCACTCGTGACTTGTTTTCCAGTGTTTGTCCGTCAGGTTTGCAATTCAATTTGTATTGGATATTGAAGATATTTCAGGATGATTGCACAACAGACCATGTGTAAAGCAACCATCTTGATAACTTCAATCATCACACACTCTACATCGACGCTGCAGAGGCCCCAGCATCCCTTTCAATATTGTTTTTCTTAACTCACAGTTTTCAAAAGCGAATTGGATAAACGCTTGGATGGGAACATTTTCAGGGGTATGGGGAAACAGCAGGCGAGTGGGACTAACTGGACAGTTCTTTCAGAGAACTGGCACAGGGACGATGGGCCGAATGTCATCCGAAAGGCGCTGTCTTATTCTATGATTCTATTAATGGATCAATTTCCGCCTTTCACTGAGCCTCCCTAAATGGAGCGCAGTAATCGTGTCCCTGTGAAATGAGCTCCTGAACAGTAATACGGAAATTAGCGTGGCTGAACGGTTTGAAACTCTGGTTCGGCTCCTAACAGGAAATTTCCTCTCTAAGTTTGATTAGTTTCTCAATTATCTCCCCCTTTTCGATCTTAAATGTCTTTGCAAATTTTTTTGATCTCTTCTTCTCCTGTCATGCCCACAATACTGGTCTCCCTGGTAAATACTGAAGCAAATTTATTATTTAATATTTCTGCCATTTCGCTGTCATTGACTGTGAGTTTGTCGTGTGTATCCCTTAGTGGCCCGATTCCTATCCTAAACTTTCTTTGGCTGTTGATATTTCTAGAATACTTTGTTTTTTTGATATTTCTTTTTGCCTTTCTAATAGTTCTTTAGACTTCTTTTCTGAGTATTTTCACATTCCCCTCTCGCCTTTTTCTTTAGTTTCAATTTTGCCCTTATTTCTTTATTCATCCCTGGTGTGTCAATTCTAGCTAGTTTGTTCTTGCTTTTTAGTGGACGATATTTCTCCTGGACTCTACTGATCACCGTTTTAAATGTTTCCCACTGCTGTTCTATTTCTTTGTCCAGGTCATTAATATGTCAACCATTTCACTGTTCGAAACTTCTCAAGTCACATGTCCATTACAAAGCCAGTTGCTTTTGTGGGAGGAGTAAACCAACTTGGTCGAAACATCAGCAGCAGCCCAATCCACAAATAAAATATTTCCACGCAATAATAAAAAATGTCGGAAGTGGGATCCGCACCCACTCCTACAGAAAAACCTGCGACTTAAACGCAGTGCCTTAGACCGCTCAGTCATCCTGATTATACATTGCATGCTTCATTCTGCATCATTTCTGCACTGTTGGCCAGTGAAAGCAGCATAAAAGTTTAAAATGGTACTCGAGCCCACAACCCGGAGATTAAGAGTTTCATGCTCCACCGACTGAGCTCGCTTGGCCTTATTTATTAATGCAGCAAGCAGGAGAAAGACTCCATTTCAAATTGTTGGAATTAATTCTGTGGGACAGGATAAACTGTCACTTCGAAAGGCACGGACTGATCAAGGACAGTCAGCATGGATTCGTTAAGGGGAGGTAGTGTCTGAGTAACCTGATTGAATTTTTTGAGGAGGTGACAAGGAGGATCGATGAGGGTAGTGCAATTGATGTAGTCTACGTGGATTTTAGCAAGGCTTTTGAAAAGTTCCCACGTGGCAGATTGGTCAAAAAAGTAAAGGCCTATGGGATCCAAGGGAATATTGCTTGTTGGATCCAAAATTGGCTCAGTGGCAGGAAGCAAAGGATAATGGTCGACGGGTGTTTTTGCAGCTGGAAGGCTGTTTCCAGTGGGTTGCCGCAGGACTCGGTACATGGTCCTTTGCTTTTTCTGGAATACATTAACGATTTGGACTTGAAAGTAGGGGGCATGATTTAGAAATTTGTTGGTGATATAAAAATAGGCCGTGTGGTTGATAGCGAGGTGGAAAGCTGTAGACTCTGGGGGTTCAGGCAATTTTCTGATAAAAAAAAGCACTCAATACATCTTTGAACACATTTTGAACGAATACGTGGGTTTGACCCGGCACAGGCACGATGGGCCGAATGATCTCCTCTTGTGGACTAACATAATACGATGATACTAAGTGTTATCAGACGGAAAAGCAACACATTCCAAACAAGAGCAGAGAGAGGAAACTCGTCTAACAGCATAACAGCACGGTGAGATATTGTATTTGAGAAGGATGAGGAGGGTTAGTTTATCATGGTGGTCGTCACATGGAGTATCATTTCTGACTTTGATAAGGACCATTTCATGCTGCGACAGGGGCGGAAACCTAATTGGAGATATTCAGCCCAGGCGCGGCCTCATCGTGCGCGGTGAGACGGAGGGGGGGGTGGGGGAAGTGTCAGAGCTGGGGCTCACCGGTGGAAGCAGCATAAAAATTTAAAACGGTACTCGCCCAACGTGGGGCTCAAACCCACTACCCTGAGAGTTTTTAAAGAAAAGGTGGAGCAGCCACTGTCTGTATCTCTTGCTGTACTCGAAATAACACATTCTAAGTACGAGCAGAGAGAGGACACCATTCAGTTGCCCATTTTGCTTTAAAGAATATCATCAGTTTCCGTAGTGTAGCGGTTATCACGTTCGCTTTATATGCAAAACGTTTCTGGTTCAATCCCAGGCGGGAACATTATGTTGGAACCTGGTCTGCACAACGAGTGACGCTCATTTCAAGTTTTATTCCCTTTTCATCCAAAAGGACATATTGGCGTTGGACAGAGTGGCTTTTGAAAGGAGTTAGTCGGGTGGGATCGTCAAACCTTTTCCGCTGGCGAGAGATAAGGGAACCGAACCAACCATTTCCCAAGTTCTCCTGAATTCTGAGGTGCAATGGGAAACCGACCTTTCATTGACCGTGGAGGTTCAGACAATTTTCTAATTGTAAAGCGCTCAATCTATTTCTCTTGTCTATTTCCCGATGTTTCCGGATACTGTCCGCATCTCTGCCCTGTGTTTATCTCACTATGTATCCACCTGCAGGGTGGTTTTTGACAGAAGACGTGTGTTTATCTTCTGTTCGTTACATTAAATAAATGAGGTCATCAGGTGCTTCCCTCCCTGACACTGGGGAACCAGAGGCAGACTTTGGAGCAAGGTTCTGTTCATTGTGAAGACGCAAAATCGCAAAGAAAACATTAATTGCGGAATGAGACAAACCAGCTCTTTGGGAAAAAACTGTGACCCCGACGTGATTTGAACACGCAACCTTCTGATCTGGAGTCAGACGCGCTACCGTTGCGCCACGAGGCCTGGATGCTACAGTGCGTGTTTGTTTCTATCAATGTTTGTCAAGCACCGCTTTATTTCTCCGAGATTGGTGGAATGGGTTGGCTTTCAAATCCCCGCCCACTCCCACCAGATGTCAGGCAGCATCAGAAGTGTCCTTCACCTGTCAGCGGCAGCATGGCGCTCGCTTCCATCGCCTGCTGTCAGCGGGCTGCAGCAAATCCAATTACATTCATCCTGCACCCAGAATTATCACATCACAGGAAAAGGATGTGGGAAACTGCTCAAGATACATAACAGGAGGGGAAGCTTCTGAAAAACACTGAGACTTTCGCTGTTCAGACTTCGATTGGAACTGCAAAAAAGAACGTGTGAAAATATAAACTATGGGTGTGATGTTTATACATGCAGGAAACTGCTCAAAATACATAACAGGACGGGAAACTTCTGAAAAACATATGGACTTTCGATGTTTGGACTTTGGTTAGAACTGGAAAAAGGAACGTGTGAAAATATAAACTATGGGTGTGATGTTTATATGTAAAGTGAATGTTTGTGAGCGGATTTCTCCCGTTACTGTCGCAACTATGGGTTGTTAATCCATCAACAATAACTTCCGCTTGATTTTAGCCCGAATGGTTACAAAATAGCAAGTTTAATAGATTGACTTACTACAGAGTTGCACTACAGCTGTCTTCAACATTACATTCAAAAGTATTATTATTATAATACAACTGTCTACAGATTACATTAATGACAAGCAATCAACACAACCTGACCTGTCTGCGAATCCAGGTATATCAGACCTGAACTTTGCGGACTGCCTGTGGCAATGGACTTCTGACTGACCCCTATTGAGAGCTTTAACATTTGAGAAGGGAGCATGCCCTATCTTTATACGATTCGGCTGCATTATTCAGCACCACTGATCTTAACTCATGGTCGTAAACCATCCCACTTTGCTTACTCTCAGAAACCAACAAGGATTGTTTATTGTCTTAGTTTTTTTTAGACTTTCTCCATCATCAGGTTTTGGATGCTTATACTAGGTTAGCACAAACTGGATTTCATGTGTCCAGGACACCCAAGTTTCTCTGGACATCAACATTTCATAGTTTCTCAACATTTCAATAATATTCTGTTTTTCTGTTCTTCCTACCAAAGTGAATAACCTCACATATCCCCACATTATACTCCATCTGCCACATTCTTGCCCCCACACTGAACCTATCTATATCCCTTTGCAGACTCTTTGTGTCCTCCTCACAGCTTACTTTCCCACCTAGCTTTGTATCATCAGCGAACTTGGATACATTACACTCGATCGCCTCATCAAGTCATTAAAAGTCTTCTATGGGCATATAAATGGTAAACGGGTAAGGCCGATTAGGGACCAACAAGGAGATCTGCACATGAAAGCATAGGGCATGGCTGAGGTACTAAATGAATATTTTGCATCTGTCTTTACCGAGGAAGAAAATGCTGCCTAAATCACAGTAAAAGGGGAGGTAGTTGAGATACTGGATCGGGTGAAAATTAACGAAGAGGAGTTACTCGAAAGGCTGGCTGTACTTAAAGTAGATAAGTCACCTGGTCCCAATGAGCTGCATCCTCGGTTGCTGAGGGAAGTAAGGGTGTAAATTGCAGAGGTCCTGGCCATAATCTTTCAATCCTCCTTAGATACAGGGTTTGGTGCCAGAGAACTCGAGAATTTCAGATGTTACACCCTTGTTCAAAAAAGGTGGTAAGGATAAACACAACAACTACAGGCTCGTCTGTTTATCCACAGTGGTAGAAAGCTTTTAGAAATGTTAATGTGGGACAAAATTAATAGTCATTTGGAGAAGTGTGGATTGATAATAGAAAGCCACTGTGGATTTGTTAAAGGCAAATCGTGATTGAGTTTTGTGATGGGTTAACAGAGAGGGCTGATGAGGTCAATGTGGTTGATGTTGTGTATATGGCCTTTCAAAAGGCGTTTGATAAAGTGCCCACAAAATAGGCTGGACGAAAGGGGCAATAGTGGCTGCTTCCTTATTCTTTAAAAGCGATTTATTTTATTTCACTCAACAGATAACTTTGAGTGAGCGAATACTGATCCACAGTGACGCTTATTTCAAGTTTATAACCTTTGAATCTGAAAGGATATATTGGCCTTGGAAGGAGTGTAGCACAGATTCACCAGATTGTTACCAGGGTGCGATGCGTTAAATTATGAGAAGATGTTCTATAAACTAGGCTTAAAATCACACAAGTCACACTGCAAAAAGTTTTCATTTTTGATACATACATTAATGACCTCGACTTGGGTATACAGGGTATAATTTCAAAGTTTGCAGATGACATGAATCTCGGGAATGTAGTAAACAATGTGGTGGATAATATCAGACTTCAGGAGGACAGAGACAGCCTGGTAAAATGGACTTTATTAATTGAGGCATAGAGTATAAAAGCAACAAATTTATGCTAAACGTTTATTAAACACTGGTTAGGCTGCAGATGAACTATTGTGTTCACTTCTGTGCACCGCATTTTAGGAAAGATGTCAAGGCCTTGGAGAGGGTGCAGAGGAGATTTTATGGAATGGTAACAGGGATGAGGGACTTCAGTTATGTGGCGAGAATGGAGAAGCTGGGATTAACCCCTTAGAGCAGAGAAGGTTAAGGGGAGATTTGATCGAGGTGTTCAAAATTATGAATGGTTTTGATAGAGCAAATAAGGAGAAACTGTTTTCAGTGGCAGAAGGGTCGGTAACCAGAGGACACAGATTTAAGGTGGTTGGTAAAACAGCCAGAGCCGACATGAGAGAACATAATTTACGCAGCGAGTTGTTATGATCTGGAATGCGCTGCCTGAAAGGCCGGTGGAAGCAGATTCAATGATAACTTTCAAAAGGGGATTGGATAAATAATTGAAAAGAATAAAATTTACAGGGCTTATGAGGAAAGAGTGTATGGGTGGTGAGACTACTTGGATACCTCTGCCAAAGAGCTACCACAGGCACGATGGGCCGAATGATTTCCTTCTGTGATGTAACATATTAAGTGTTGCTGGACGGAGAAGCAACGCATTCCAAGTCAGAACAGAGACAGGAGACTAAGTCAGTTCCCCATTGTTTTTATTGAGATAGTAGCGGTATCCGTGGTGTAGCGGTTATCACATTTGCTTCACACGCGAAAGGTTCCCGAGCGTAAACATTCTTTTGAAACTTGCTCTCCATAAACATCCAGGGAGGAGTTTTATCTCCTGCCAAAAAGGGCGATAGTGGCTGCTCCCTTATTCTTGAAAAGCTGCATCTTTTACTTCAATAAACAGATAACTTTGAGTGAGAGAAAACTGATCCTCAGTGACGCTCATTTCAAGTTTTATTCCCTTTTTCCCTAAGAGGGTATATCGGCCTTGGAAGGAGCGCAGCCCAGATTTACCAGAATGTTAGCAGGGCTCGAAAGGTTAAGTTATGAGGAGCGGTTGCATACCTGTATTCCCTGGAATATAGAAGGATTTTTAGGATTTTGAAATGTAGATCGACAAACCCTTTCCGCTAGTGACGGAGTCTAAGACAATATCACAATATCACAATAGCTGTTTTCGAGTGAAAAAGGCACTGCGCATCACTGTGAGTGCAAGAGACGAGTCTCTAGGTGCCGCGCCCTGTACAGTGAATGTCAAAACTTTTAAAAGGTGAAGAAAGTGTTCGGGGTTCAGATACACAAACCTCTAATGGGAATGAGATTTTGTCAGAGGTTGCAGCCTTCCCGACTTCTCTTGCACTTTGCGAGTCACCTGTTCCAGTTTAAATTTACAAACTGGATGAGTTGGTGATCACGGTACAGCAGACTCAGCGGTCCCGGGTGAGAGAGAGAGAAATCAGCCCGGGCGCGGCCACAATGTGCGCGGTGACACTGCACGGGATGTCGGGGGGAGTCAGAGCTGGGGTTCACCCCTGAAAGCAACATAAAAAGTTTCAAATAGAATTCGCCTAAAGTGGGGCTCGAATCCACGACCCTGAGATTAAGAGTCGCATGCTCTACCGACTGAGCTAGCCAGTTCTGAAAGGACCTGCTACTCTTGTCTGTCATTGAAGTAAACTCGCCCCTGGGTGTCCATGTGCAGCAATCCTAAGATAACGTCGAAATCATTGGCTGTGTTTTTCTCTCTGTGTGTGTCCACCTGCAGGTTGATTTTGAACGAATACGAGTGTTTGTCTTATGTTTGTAACATTAAATAAAAGAGGGCATCAGACACTTCCCTCCCTGACACTGGGGAACCAGTGAGACAGACTTGTTATTGTGAAAACGCAAATGAAGCATTAATTGCGAAATTATACAGATTCTGATCAGCGCCAAAGGTAGCTTTACAATATATATACCCCTATACATAAATAAATAATACAGATACATGGAAATACATTTGCAACTAACAGAGTCACTAAACCAGAAATATTATTTGTACCTAATACAAACACTCCCAGATGTATTTAGAAACCTTCCATGCTTTCCCTGGTGGTCCAATGGCTCTCACCGCTGCCGCCTGCCTTTGGTGCCCGGTCAGGGAATTTGCTCTTACAAAAAACAATTGAGAATTTTGTCCAATCATCGCAAATTTACGACACAGAAGGAGGCCATTCGTCCCATCGCGTCTGCGCCGGCCAAAAATGAGCCACCCAGCCTAATCCCACTTTCGAGCACATGGTCCGCAGCCTTGCAGGTTCCGCCACTTCAGGTACATATCCAAGGATTTTTTTTAATGAAACGAGGGATTCTGCCTCTCCCACCCTTTCAGGCAGTGAGTTTCAGACACCGACCATCCTCTGGGTGAAATAAAATTCTCCTCAGCTCCGCTCTAATCTTTCCACCAATCACTTTAAATCTATGCCCCCTGGTTATTGACCTCCCTGCTAAGGTAAATCGGCCCTTCCCATCCACTCTATCTAGGCCCTTCATAATTTTGTTCACCTCAATTAAATCACCCCTCAGCCTCCTCTGTTCCAAAGAAAACAACCCCAGCCTTTCCAATCTTTCCCCACAGCCAAAATTCTCCAGCCCTGGCAACCTCCTCGTAAATCTCCTCTCTACCCTCTCTAGTGAAATCACATATTTTTTGACCGGTCTGCCAATTGGGACCTTGACAAAAGCCTTGCTAAAATCCATGTAGACTACATCAAATTACTCCAGGTGTGTTCTCACCAAAGCCCAATTTAATTGCAGCAAGACTCCCTTACTCTTATGCTCCAACCTCATTGCAAAAAGGCCAACATATCATTTTTCTTCCCAATTGCTTGCTGTAGCTGCATGTTAACTTTCTGTGATTTGTTTACAAGTACACCCAACTCCCTCTGAATACCAACATTTATTGGACTCTCACCTTTTAAAAAATATTCTGCTTTTCTATTCTTCCTACCAAAGTGGACAATTTCACATTTTCCCACCTTATACTCCAACTGCCACATTCTTATCCAATCACTTAACCTGTCCACCTCGCTTTGCGTCCTCCTCACGGCTTACTTTCCCACCGACCTTTGTACCATCAGCAAACTTGGGATACATTACACTCGGTCCCCTCATCTAAGTCATTAATATAGAATGTAAACAGCAATTGCAATCTAAATTGTCCGCCCAGGATCGAAAGCAGGGCCGAAAGCAGGGCCGTTAACGTGTAAAGCGAACTGGTAACCACGACACCACAAAAAAACCGCTGGTGACTTATACTGGACAGAGGGGAACTGACCAGTCACCTCTCTCTGCTCTGATTGGGACAGTTTTACTTCTCTTTAAACAACATCTCTCCTATCCCACACTAAAATCATGGAATAGAATCATAGAATATTACAGCACAGAAGGAGGCCATTCGGCCGTGTTGCCCTGCCTACTCTTTGAAAGAGCTGTCCAATTTAGTACAAAAAACCCAGCCTTTTCCCCGTAACCTTGCAAATCAGTCCTCTTCAAGTACCTGTCCAATTGCCTTTTGAAAGTTCCGATGAAAGCTGCTTCCACCACCCTTTCAGGGAGTGGCTACCAGATCGTAACAACCCTCTGTGTGAAAAAACAATCTCCTCATTTCCCCTCTAGTCCTAAAAGCTCTCAATCCTTCTCCACGATGCCTTTTTACAAACATTTCATTCATCAAAACCACTCAAGTTACACAGGAAAAAGTCTTCATTTTCAAATAATTAACGTTCTGAAGGAGCTCCCTAATTTCCCTCCCCTAACCTTATGAATCAGATCATTCTCGTCCGGATCCTTTTCCACTTGAACCGGCCTCCCCGCTCAGGAAGTAGCCATTCTGATTCTGTGACTGTGGCCAGCTTTGTTCGGGCAGTTGGTTTGACAGGGACCTCACACCGCACCCTCCTCCCGTGTTTTCTTCCACATCCGCAGATTGCGGCCGGGCCTGGACTGATTTTCTTTTCTCTGTCTCACCCGGGGCCGCTGAGTCTCCTACTCAGATCACAAACCAGCTCTCCTGCACCCGATCACCAACTCACCCAGTTTGTAAATTGAAACCGGAGCAAGTGCCTCGTCAGAGGGCAAGAGATGTAGGGGAGGCAGCAACCTCTGACTAAATCTCAGGCTCATCAGAGAGGTTTGTGTATCTGAACCCCGAATAACCTTCTGCTCTTTTAAAGTTTTGACCATTGCACATGACGCGGCACTGACAGACTCGTCTCTTGCACTGACAGTCAAGGAAGCGAAGGGTTCACTCGCGAAAGCAGCGCAAAAGTTTAAAACAGAATTCGCCCACAGTGGGGCGCTAACCCACGACCGCTGAGATTAAGAGTCTCATGCTCTCCCGACTGAGCTGGCCGAGCCTGCTGATACTTCTCCATTTGGTCTATTATTGCAGCGAAGCGGCTGCTAGCTCCGCCCCAGGGGCTGAGCTTAGAATCGGAGAAGGATTCAACTCAGAAGCAGGCCACTCGGGCCATCGCGCCCGTGCCTTGTCCTACAAACCATGAACCTGAATTCCAAGGTGTGGAACGAAAGCGAACAACAAAAGCCCTTACATTCGACCGTGGAGGTACTGGCAATTCTCTGAGAAACCGGTTTGTCTATTTCCCGGTGCTTGCCTGTCTCTCTGGCTGTGTTTAACTTTGTGCGTGTGGAGCTGCACGCTGATTTTGAATTAATAAGTGTGTTTGTGTATGTATCTTGCAATAAATAAATGAGGGAATCAGACGCTTCTCTCTCTGACACTGGGGAACTGGTGAGGCAGAATTCAGAATAGGGTTCTGTTTATTGTGAAAAAGGGAATGCAATATGAATTACGGAATTATTCAGACTCCTACTAACATTAAGAACAAGCGTGACCCCGATGTGATTTGAACACGCAACCTTGAATCAGACGCGCCGCTATTGCGCCTGGAGGTCGAATGGCAGGGACCTTGATGTTGACCTTCATGTAAGCTTCTCATGCATAGTTGAATTTATTTCAGATTACCAAATCCCCGCCCACACCCACCGGGTGTCAGGCAGCCTCAGAAGCAGCCTTCACCTGTCCGCGGCAGCATGACTGCATCAAATCCAATTACACACACCCGGCACCCAGAATCATCACATCACAGGAAAGGAACTGCTCAAAATGCAGAACAGGACGGGCAGCATCTGAAAAAACGCTGAGACTTTCGGTGTGTGGACTTTGTTCAGGACTGCTAACAGGACGGTGTGAAAATTTAAACTATGGATGTCATGCTTCTTTATTAAGTGAGTGTTTATGTTATTTGTGCCATTTATAAATTTATTTTGATTATTTTTACAATATGATATATCTTGTTATAAATATATATGATTGCATC